>NC_088299.1:10185235-10422823 GCF_032854445.1 Liolophura sinensis | reverse complement strand
AGAGGGGGTACTGTAGGACCTTTAAATGCACTTCAAAAGATTCCTTGTCGTATGTTTAAGTGCAGTCAGTGTTGCTCATGGTTAAAAGTTTGCTGCATATGAGCAGTTTCAATGATTATGTTGAGTTCAAATGAGTACAGATTTAATCCTTGTATCAGGGTACACTGCAAAGTTGTACCAGACGGCTCACGTGACTGTTAGACTGTATGTGTAGACTTACAGAGTATAATACAAGTTTTAATATCACCAAAAAAAACTATGTCCTTACAGACTATGTTGTTATTTGTCATGTGACAAGGCTAGAGTATATTAGATATGTGACAAGAACAAAAAAGAGACTCTGAAGGATCACTTTGATGAAAGTAATGGTATTTCCTTGTTTGTTTTAGAAACTCTTTGATAAGGTGGGACAGGGCAATAGACCCCTAATACTTGTGTGTATATGTGTGTCACAAACATTTTGTTATTGAAAGATTTTGACAAACTACACGTATTTCTTTATTGATTAGATGATACTTAATGTGAAGATGGCACATGTGATTGTATGTCAAAGAGGGGCATCCAGTATGGTGGGATGATGGAGACGGGGAGAGGGGTGCGGGCTTGACACTATGTTTAAAACGCATACATGTACATAGATATATAAAAGAAAATGCCTGCCCTTAACTGTTTTGTTGTAGAATTCATAATTTAAACTTGACCTCTTTTTTGAAATAGGCCTTTTCAGAATATCATAGTTATCTATGAACAGTTTAGCTCACATTTTCTCAAGGGAGTTTAGCTTTCACAGTTTGTGGATAACCTAGTGAAATATTATACGCTAAAGAATTATGGCTAATTTATGTCAGTTAATTCATATAGTTTCATGAACACATCAATATTCATTGGATTTAACCACTGATGTGTGAATATATATATACTGATAAAGCTGATATATACTGACAAGTCAATCTTCCTGGCTCTGTATGCAGATTAGCTGAACTCGTAAGACTGGCCAGAACAGGATTTAGTCTGAATAAACATGATGTATTGCTCTTCTCATGAAGTCCCGAAAAGATGTGAAAGTATTTGATGGTGTGGAAGACAGGGGATAAAAGGCTGTCAAAAGAACCTTCCAGAACATACCATTGTGATTTGATGTATGTAAATCCCTTTCTGTCCTTTGTTAGGCTCAAGGTATGTACTTTTAAAAATTTATACATGTGTAAATGGTAAATCATGATGGCAGAAAAATGTTGTTGTTTTTTTTGTTTGTTATTTTTTTTTAGTTGAGATCTGTTTCAGTTCATTTAACTACGCTGAAATTCAAACATAGCTTTACAGAGGGAGGAACATAAACCTCATCTTCATCTGTTAATTTCTTTATATTAAAGGTGAACGGAAGTGTCATTTTTTTGTTTTATTCTTTTTTTTTTTTTCCACACGAGGCACAAGTGATTCTTACTTAATCATTAATAATAGGGATAAGAGATTAAACTGTCTTTTTGTGTTGAATTAACAAGAGTTTGTGCCTAATTTACTTCAGTGTGCTGTAGCATGAAAACTGTATGAAGCATTGCCTAGAGTCACAGGAACAGAGATAAGTGTTACAAGTTGTAGAGTTATCGTGCGTGAAAAGAGCAATTTACTGTGCCCTGAAGTTTGACGGCCTTTGATAAAGGTGTTGAAGTAAATCATCCAAGCAAGTGAAATGATATTTGAACTCAGAGAGACCATGTGGCTATTGAATTCATTGAGAATGATTCTAGAACTTTACTGCTAGTGCTTGTTTGATTGCGGCCGTACAGTCACTCTGTGAACAGATGAAGAGCAGCGTCGTGTTGAGCGACACTGGGCATGGATTTCTGGAATTGTTTAATCTACATGAATCTGCTTCTAGTCGGAACACTTTGATAAATATGTCCATCTCGCTGTGGACAGATTTAACCATAATGCAAACTTTATTTTTGTAACTGATGACTTCTACCATACCCAGTCCGATACAACGAAATGAAATCAGCAAGTCAAGAAAGAAGTTTGTAAGAATTATTTTAAATGAAAAAGAAGTTGCCCACATCTATGTTGAATTTCTTTGTATTGCAAGAGGGAAGCATGTGATATGAAGCAATTGTTTGGTAAGGTCGTTGATGTTGTTTGCGGATTCAAATGCCTTAATTTTTGATACATACACTGTGTCTGATGATGCACTGTGTTTGATGATGCACTGTGTTTGATGATGCACTTGTAATTGGGTTTTGAAATAGCATAATTTTTAAGGGAAGACAGAAGAGAAAAGGTCTGACATTGTTGATGGAGAAATGAATTCATATTTGAAGGGGAAATAAGCACTTGAGAGGTTGTTAAGGGAAACAGCTAAGCAAATAGCACTCATGCTAAGGACAAAAGGCACTCATGCTAAGGGCAAAAAGCACTCTTAATTCAAAACAGCACGCTTGTTTAAGGAGGAACAAAATACACTTTTGTTCCAGAAAGGTAGCTCTTCAGTTCCAGGAAAGCAGCACATTTGTTAAGGGGGAAAAGCACTGTGTATATGGTGTGTATGTGCGTGAACATTTTATCGACTGCAGTAGATTAAATGATTTTGTTTTATATGATTTTTAATTGATTTTAAGTTGTCGGTAAATTGATTAATTTTCATTTTGTTAACTAAGTAATTAATCATTGTTATGTTGAATCTCACAGAAGTAAAATAAAATAAAACTTACTTAAAGTGAACCAACATATTGATTAGTTCAGCCCAAAGTAATTACGGAAATGAATATAGCCTTGTATGATTTAATTACCATAGTCTAGCTCACACTTTCATGATGACAGGATATTGAGTTGTGACAGAAATTAAATGATTAACATTTTGAACATGAAGTGCATTGTTTAGGATACGAATATATAAAATATGATGTCATATAACTGTCAGGTGTAAACTGTTTGGACAGTTTCATTGATGGGTCATGGAGTGACGTGTTTGTATAGGAGACAAACTATGTAGAATAATGACTAGTAAAAAGCAAAGTTTATGAAGTCAAAGATTCAGATAGAAATGTCACTAAGTTAAACTTACGCCCACACTGGCTGATAAGGTGTTCTGGTTTCAAAAAAGAAGAACAAAGGTAACATATTTTCTTTCCTTTTTTTATTTGTCTTTTTTTTTCTATTTTTAAGCATACTGTCTACATGTATGTGTACATCCGTCTTAAACACATTCCTATAGAAATGTACGATGTACCTATGCAGCAGTTTATGCTCAGTTTTTCGCTATTTGTGCTCAGTTTTTCACTATTTGTGCTCAGTTTTTCATTGACACTTGCGTTACCATGGAGTAGTCCATGTAGGTGTGTTACTTGAAATTTTTTATATGTTTAACTTTGGGAATTGGGTCACTGGTATGTTTGAATTATAGGACGTATTCATAGATAAATGGGCGTACACTCTGTCTCAGTAGTGGTGGTGGTGAAATCAAATTCACTATTTCCAGTTTTTGATAATTATGGTAGATAAAGCTCCTGTTTATGGTTAGAATTATAACTCACATATAGCTAGTACCTTATCATGGGAAAATGTTTGTGCTAAAAGATAGCAAGTCCAGCAATAACCAGCTCACACCTGTCGGACTACATGGTTGTTGTAGAGGACATCCTTCAGGTTAATTAATGAGCAAGAGGGATTAGCAGATTAGGCCGGTGGTATAATAGGCTGTACCATATAGATTTTACACTGTACAAGTACTGTAGCTGGCTGTGGGTTATTGGTGTACAAGTGATATGTGGAGAACAGTTAAAAAAAAATAGGGCCCAGTTGTTCAAAAGTGTATTAGCTAATGCTGGTATTAAGTCGTATAAACTCAGCAGCCAGTGTGCATTGGTCCAAAGTCTGGAGTACAACAGCAGCAGATTTAGTTCATAGTTAAATGACTGTTACACAGGTATTTTAGGGCTAGGTACAAAATTGTAGACTACCGAGCCGAGAAGTGTTAAAACTTCATGCACATGTATGAGCGCACACATACCTGTATACAGGCTTTGCCGTGAACAAGATGGTAAGAGTAGTGGGATTGGCCATTATGACTCTATTATGTGTGTTACCGGATACGTTGTAATATTGGAATAATAAACCGTGCAACTTTTACAAGTTTATGTACAGTGAAGCAGTTTGGGCTGATTGTCCAGAAGGCTATTGAGATTGTTAGCTGAAAGATTCGGTTACAGTCTGAACTTAAATCTCCAAGAGTTGTGTATGTGCAACAATGTGATGACTACGGAGGCGTCTCACGTCTGATTTTAGTTATTGTACACTTTTCAGTATCGTCCCTTAACATGCTTAGGTTTATGAACTACACTGCTCAAAGTAACAAGTGAAGAACATGATAACAGAATAAGTATAAATTCTTCATGACTCGATCACTTATTTGAAACTTTCCTTAATGCTTGCATGTAGCTTGTTACTCCAGACACTCTTGTGTCCTGCACACCTGATGAACATGCAGAGATGGAAATTTCATTAGTATTCACCATAAAGCACGAAGCAAATAAAATAGATGAACAGTAGTTATGTGTTTCTTCTCTTGTATAATAAACTACATAAAGCTCACAACTGAAAGAGTAAAAATGATATGTGAAGATAATGATTGAAAATTTCATGAAAAATCAATGTACATGTTAACATAGAAAAGAAACCATGCACTACCCATGGGTAAATAAGTGTATTTTAATTATACACTGTAATATGTGTTTTAATAATGTAATTTTCTCATGTTTAGGACAGGTATTATTAGTGCTGAAAGCTAAAAAAAAAAATGCATTTCTCTTTTTTTTGTTTTTTGTTGGTTTTTTTTTCAGAAAAGTAAAGATATGGATATATTGTAAATTATTATATGGGCCATTAGTGTGAGAACAAAACAAACCGCATATTCCTGTTTCAACCACGTACTCGTTGAATAGAGTGTACGAGATATCCCCTTAAATAAAAGAATCAGAGTATGTTAACAATGTGTTTGGCACTTCAGATGATTGGTTAGCATCTGTCAATTAATTTCTCTAAGAGAAAAAGTATGATAATCCCTGTTATATCTAAAAAGAACACCTTTTCCCTACAGGCTACAGAAATAGCCTTTTCTTTAGATACCTTAAATCTTCAACAAATTTGATTGCTAAGGACCTACCTAAGATACTATTTAGAAACCTAAAAAACGTGTTGTGCCTGTGGTCAGATTTTTGGATGACATGAAGTACAGGTATCTGTGATTTTAAGCAGTAATCTCTTTCATAAAAGAATAGTCTCCCTTGGAAGAGCTCTTGTACATTCCTGCTCAGTTGTCACTATAATACGCGCTGTATATGTTGTATGTCACAAATGCCGCGCCAGCCTCAGCCTCAAGTCATGGCTTACGTTGTGCAAAGAACACCCAAGGCAAGTAAGATTTGACCAAATGATGCTATAACACATCAACTGTTAACCTGCTATAAAACGATGCCTGTGTTATGTGATCAATAGATATGCTTTTGCTAGAGTTGTGATCGCTTAGTAGAGGGTTGATGTGTAACAACAACGCCACCGCCCTCCTTGGCGGCTCCCCTCAGGTGCACGCCTTCATAATTCAACTCTGTAAATCTGCGTGGCCAATTGATTTTTGTCTGTGTGGTACTGGCTCCTGCGGTGGTCGACATCTGAGGGCTTAGTACATGATTGTCCTTGATTATTGATTTGACACAGTCACACCTCCACGGGCTGTGACCAGCCTGATCTCTCCAGGTCACAAGATCCACACCTACTGTTTGTGTGCTGTGCACTTGCACTGGCCACATGTCGGCTGCTGCAGTACATCGTCCTCTATTAAAATGAGAAGGGAAAGCCGAGAACCATGCTAGCTGCTGCTATTCATGATTGCTTGATAATATTACTGATTCATGTGATTGGATGCTCTACAGCAAGAGTCTTTTTGGTGTTCTTGTTGATGAATTTGTAAATACTGTTGCTGCTTTTGCATTGTGTATGCAAGACACCAGAGCAGTCATAGCATGTGCTCGCATGCTATATATACTGTAATTCTTCAACCATTTCTCGTGATTTCAAGGTGCTTATTCAAGCATATTCTGAGGAAATTATTGTATGTTGACTGATCAAATTATATTTTCTGTGAAACCCTGAAACTGGCCAATCCAACTGATTTTGTCTCAGTTCATAGAGATATGAAAATATTATTAACTGGTTTGATTGGTTCAAGAATGGCGTGGAGACATGCCCACGTACAATATATATGACACATGTGCATCTATTTTACATGATAGATCAAAACTAAGGTGGTATCTTAAATCAGCAGTGCTTTAATCAAATTACTTGCCACATCCAACACTTTGCAGCATTAAGGCCTGTACAAATCATGGGTCACTATCATTTTATTACATCTGATTCCTGACTTAGGGCATTTGGGTATTTGCATGTCAGGAGATCAGATTTTATCTTGTGCATGATTTACTCTTAGACCATCCTACTGCATAAAGACATCATCATGTTATGACTTGGTTAATTTTTTAAGTGACAATGGCTATCAAACAAGCAAATCAGCACATATCACGTGCTCACTGTGCGCTAATCGCCTGCAGCTAATGAAGGTCTCAACACGGGCATATAAGCCTACTGTACAGTACAACAACTAGTGTTGTCACGGGTTAACAATATATGTATCTATGAATATCTTTCTATAAAAACAGCCTGGACCCCAGCTGGTCAAACTGTCTAATGGGTTTCCCCAGAAACTGCTAACCCTTAACCATGCAGTGTGGGGGGGGGGGGGGGAGTTCAAATCCTGCCACCGCCAACTTCTTATCAGAATTAAGGCTTACAGTGTGACGTACCGAGTCAGGAACCCTGGCTTCGTCCAGGCTCTACTGTCATTCTTCAACCTTTCCATATGTTTACAAGGTGTTTATTCAAGCATATGCTAAAGGCGTTATTCTGTATAGACAGATAAAATTACTCTTTTTTTTGTGAAGCCCTGAAATTGGCCAGCAAAAGCAATGTGTTTTTGTCTTCAGAATCGAAAAGCTGGAGACAACTGAAAATCATGTGCACTGAAAGTTTATCTTTCATAAGCGAAAAATGTTCAGGAATGATAAACCTTACCTGCCTTAAGTACGTGTAACTTGGGCCCGAGCTGTGCAGTCTATGGTTCATAGAACAGTGGTCAATCCAGCTTGGACCTGAGTCGCCACTGAACAGGAAAATGTACCATAATAGAGTAACCCTAAACTTGACTTCTGTGGTACAGGTGAAATATTCTATAGTATGGCATTAAACACCAATGAAATAAATAAAACGCTTTTTTATAATGATCATTGCTGTTTCAGGATCGTGAAAAACAAGAGCAGCTGAACGAGGTGTTGACTGGTTACAGTACAAATGGTCTCCCAGGCTTACCAGACTTGATGCGTATCCCAGGACAGCCTGTCTACCCCACGGAGCTTTTTGAGCTGGAGGCACACTGGAGTTCACTGGTCGCCAATGCTTCCGTGAGATAATCTTTCACATCAAATTAGTGGATGTCAAATATAAAGTGGATTAAGTATTATGATTATTCAGAATTTACATTTAATGGGTTGTTGATATATTAACACAGATTCTAGTGCTGAAAATTGTCTTAGACCAATCCAGGTTAAGTACCAGGGACTTCAGAGTCCAACAGCTACAGTGCTCGCCAGCATTTCATGTCACTAGTGAGTAGTCACTAGGTTGACTCTGGTACTGAGTAGTCACTAGGTTGACTCTGAGGTAATTTGATCAAATCTTGATGGGGTCTTGGCCAATTACAACTCAGCTTTATCTTTTTTCTTTCCTTATTTGACATTTGTTAATTATCCCTTCTAAACTTACTTTAACCATTGCAGACGTCTATAGGTCTTGAAGCATTATATTACAAACTCTGTGATTTTTTCTCTGCCAGTATTTGAAATCTATGTTACCAGTAGTACAGTGTAATTGTTCAGCTTTTACTATTCTATAACATGTGTTTCAATAATATGAAATGCATTGTTAGAGACAAATAAATGTCACAAAATATTACTTATAATGCTGAAATTTTCAAGCAGAATATCATCCAAGCAAACCTCCAAAGACCTTTCTAAAATCAACAGAACTCTCAGAATCAGGCTCAGAAAAATTAACAAGTCAGTCATGGAGAAAATTTGTGGTCATTTGGGGTAATTAAGCTTTATCAAACAGTTCTAGATTTTCTTCACTTTTCATAAGCCTGCCCAACATCATATAACTAATAAAGTATTTAGTACATTGCTTGAAAAAATAATCAAATCAGTCAATGAATCCATGAAAACTTAAGCTTACTTCTTTACATTCATGACAACAAAAAACAATGTTAGTGCCCATCTTCATGTTGATTAGACTGATTTATAAAAGGCATAGGATATATATAAGTCCCGGTCAGGAGTTGTCTTGTGGCTTTGCAGAAGAAAACCTGTCAGAGGTCAATCCTGAATCCCATCAATCACAGTCCAGTAAAGCTTTATGACTGAGCCGGTGGTTTACCCAGGTTGTCTCAGTGTATATGTTTAAATGATAAGTGTTTAATTTTCCTAATTTTAGCCGAGTTAAGGCCTCGTACTCTAGCAGGCTGTGTACCTGTACATGAGCCCCCTGTACATGGGCCACCTGTGTAGGTGTATCACCTAAATAGTCCGGTAACAAACCTGGGGACAAACAACAAACTATGTTTGGTACATACAGTAATGTTCATGCCATGACACCATAGTTTTTGTGTTTTATACAGGCATGAGATTTGTCCTCTTTTTGGAGGAATTCCTCTTTATTTATACAAAAAAATACATAAGAAAAAGGTTCAGAATTTAATTGAGAAATGCTAAAAATGACAGAATTAGTTAACACCTGAAAACACCTGGTTAGGTGTGCACTGCGGACAGATAAGTTGGTCTTTGTAAAATTTAATCTTTCATAGTTTACATTTTCTCCTAAATCAAATTATGGAGATTCATAAATTGGATTCAGACATGACTTTTGACATTGTAAATGTATTACGTACTAGGTAGAACACTGGTCATAAATCCACCAAAGATACAGCATAGTTTCAGTTTGCTGTGTAAATGTCATATGCAGAAAATGCGCAAATATTTATATTCAGCCTTCCATTATCCATTATTCAGCACACAATTATATTGAACATTTACATTTTTCTAAAAATCCCTATTGGGGGAAGGAAGTTATCTCAGAGGACATGTGAAGTCAACGTTTTACTCAACTCTTATTATATGTATATTCATATTTATGACAAATGCTTTTCGAAATGTTGACTCACTCTCCTGTGTGACTTGTTTTATGGTTGTCACTTTTTGGCTATCAATCTTCAATCTTCACGACATACACATGCATACACTCCAGTATTTGTGGTGCGAGATGTAATTCATGTGCTTTAATCTGTCAAATTTGGTTTGCTTAATTGCAATCAAAGTACCGATAAGGTTAGCTCTGTAGGACCTGTTACTATCCAGGACTTTGATACGTGTAAATGTAATTGATACAAAAGCTTCATAAATAAGGTTGACAAATTACAGTATGATCACAGTTGCCTCGTGAAAATTTTACCAGTAGACAGATGAATCACAAATTGGTGTGAAAGTGGGAAGGGAAACCCTGCTCAAAACATGAACTTGTAGGTGGAAAAAAGGTTCAAAGCTGAAATGGACATTACAGATATGTTGAGAGCAGTAATTATTTCATATACATGTGAGAGCATTCCAGGGTTGTGTGTTTATTGAGCCACTTTTTGCTGGCACAGGTGAACGGTACGATAAATCGTGATATCAAGGTTGACTAATATGACATATGGTTCGTGTTGGAACAAAGGCCATGAAAAGTTTTACACATTACATTTAGCCACAGAGGTGTAATGAAACGTCTTTTTTTTTTTTACCTGTGAAGTCCACCAAGTTCACACACTTCTCGGTTACTGTTCGTTTCTCTCTCCCTTTTTTTTTTTTACAAGTGTCTCCACTGTTTTTAGAAACCATTTACAGTACATCTGGTCATGTAGACAGACATTTTATGCTCTAAATTTTTTCACCATCTTTATTCATATTTTTGCGGCTAGTTATTTTTCTACTGAGGTGCACTGTGTATTTCCATCTAAAATCCGATATGAGGTGCGCATATACTTTTTTTAAATGTATTTCTGTCTATTTCTCTGTTGTATGAGGTCTGTTTCTACCTTGAAACCCAGTTTCGATGAACATCATTGTTTTATTTCCGCCTGCTGAGGTTTACATTGTTATTCAGACTATTTCTCAGTCTATTTAGGTGTACTTTACATTTCTGTCTACTTCACTATTAATCGACATTTACTGTGTACTTCATGCAGACTTTGGTTGAAGTTACATGTAATCAACACAGAATGAAAAAAATGGTTTAATTGCATTAGATTAGATTACATCTGAATGCAATTTGCTATCTGCAAAAAACGTTGATTAACTAGGGACTAAGGACGGTATTTGATTCCTTTTGACCCCTTTTTCACATTTTCCTCTAGTTTCTGTCTCTTCCAATAAAATCATTTTATTCTCTTATAATATTTCAGAGTCTGACAAAAAGGCAGCATGATCAGCAAGAGGCTATCTGGGAACTGCTTCAGACAGAAGTTCAGTATATCAAGTCTCTCAAAGTTATCACAGATGTAAGTCAGTCTTAGTTCATTGCTTCAGACAGAAGTTCAGTATATCAAGTCTCTCAAAGTTATCACAGATGTAAGTCAGTCTTAGTTCACTGCTTCAGACAGAAGTTCAGTATATCAAGTCTCTCAAAGTTATCACAGATGTAAGTCAGTCTTAGTTCACTGCTTCAGACAGAAGTTCAGTATATCAAGTCTCTCAAAGTTATCACAGATGTAAGTCAGTCTTAGTTCACTGCTTCAGACAGAAGTTCAGTATATCAAGTCTCTCAACGTTATCACAGATGTAAGTCAGTCTTAGTTCACTGCTTCAGACAGAAGTTTGCTTCCTGTCCGACCGTAAGTGGGAAGGTCCTGCAGCAACCTGCGGATGGTTGTGTGTTTTCCCGAACTCTGCCCGGTTTCCTCCCACTGTAGCCGTCGTATAAGAGAAATATTCTTGAGTGCACCAATCAACACCAATCAAATAAATAAATGAATAAATCAAACAGAAGTTAATTGTATGTGCATTTTTTTCATTATGGTTTCAGAATTTCTCCTTTGTATTTGTATTTCTGTATAATGGCAATGTGGATATGAGCATATAAGTCATCAAGAAAAGTAAGATCATAGTGCTTCCAGATTTTGTCTCCATTAACATGTAAATGTATATATATATATATATATATATATATATATATATAACAACAGTATTCAATAAATGCCAACTTTAGACTTGGTTCCTTTGATGTTTCAGCTCTTTATCTCAGTCTTGTTAAATTTGCAACAAGAGTTGGTGTTAAATGAGGTGAGTGCTTTTGTTAATGACTTTTCAAATCTGCTGATGTTATAGTTTAAATATAGGTTCAAGACTTTTGGAGCTAATTGGTGTTTCGTTTGAGCTGTAATTCATTATTAGTAAGATTTGTTTAAAGACACAAGCTTTGTAACACAGCTGCTCAATTTTGTAGCGCTATTTGTCATTTTACAAGCTACCCCCAACAAAAAATGGTTGAGACTGGCTTTTCAGTACAACTTAACTCTGGTTTCTAAGAGATACAGTGTGTGCCAAATGAAATAGGATATTTTCGAGGCCATTAACATTTTTTTTTTTTTTGCCATTTCAGATTGAGACAGAAAAATTGTTCAGCAATATAAACCAGATTTACCTAGCCAACTGCAAATTCTGGAAAGAGCATTTTCTGACAGTTCTAGAAAGTACAAGGGAAACTAGGAAACCTCTAGATCCATCACTGATGAAAGATGGTTTTAAAAAGGTGAGGAATGTGTGTTTTAGTTTCTACAGGTATACATGTACTAAGGTCTAAGGTTTTTGTAGGTATGTTCATACTGAAATATGCAACGCTTTACTGGTAACATCTAGCAAAGTCAAAATAACATGGAAATATGCTCTTTTTTTTTGGAAGGGGTGTCTAAACCACAATCACCTAGTGATAGTTGTGGATAAACCGTTAAATTAAAATAAAATGAAATTAAAAAAAAATAAAATATGAATCTATAAAAAAAAAAAGACAGGCATGTATGTCAGGAGCCAATGTGCAAGAATGCATATTTTCTTTACATTTCATGTTAATATGATGTTAAAAGTGTTGACAGATTTTCATCATCAGTCAATGTACACTTATTTCCTTGAGTTTTGAATTTTGCAGCATAATTCATGGTGCCGAAAATCTTCTCTCCTTTTATTTATTTATTTGATGGGTGTTTTATGCCGTACTCAAGAATATTTCACTTACATGACGGCAGCCAGCATTATGTTGGGAGGAAACCCACGACCATCCGCAGGTTGTGGGCAGACCTTCCCACATACGGCCGAAGAGCTCTGCATTTTAGGGGAGTAATCAAGTAATCTACGGAACAAATGTTAAATAAATGTTTGTATGTCTTGAGACAGGGAATGCTGAAAATTGGGTTTTCACGAGGAATACGTTCCAAAGCTCTGCAACTTGAAGAAGTTGTAAGTTTTTCCAGGCACTCCTACACTGGTGTATAGCAATACTGTTTCATGTCCTATGCTTTTGATTGTGTTACAGTTTGCTGATAACTTCAAACCTTATACCAAATACTGCTTAGAACAAAAACCATGCCTGGATTACATGAAGGCCAGGTATAAGGACAATGATCTCTTCAAAGCCTTTGTTGTGGTGAGTATAGAAGACCAGAAGAATGGCCATTTACAAATTCACATAGTAAACTTTTTAGTGTCACCTTCTCACATTTGTAAAAATACTATATTTCACCAAAAGTTTGGTATGTTAAAAATGCACATAACGGCTTCAAAATGACACTTTTGATGACAACACCTAAGTTTTTGTGATAATTACGTAATCAAACTGGACAAAAAGTGACCTATACAGGTGAACTAATCAAACACAATCAAGGCAGATGTGTCACTTGAACATGGTGAACCTCATGTGAAATACAGGAGGTCAAACGCTGCCTGATGCAGTATTTACAGCTTTTCAACTGAAATCAATGACAGTTCACAGGTTGGAGAGAATGTGGGGCACAATGAAAGGGTGATTTTTCCACACCCCTTGTTTTTGTTCCACTCGTAATAGTGATCGCCCATGACACTGGTGAAAAAGAAAAACTCTCAACACTAGTTAATGTTAATTAAGTAACAGTTATTATTATGTTTTTTAATACCTTTTTTTCTGACCATGTTAAGTTGATGTTGTTTGTGTGTTACAGTGGGCAGAAGCTCAGAAGCAGTGCAATAGACTAAAACTGACAGATTTGCTGGTTAAACCGATGCAACGGCTGACAAAGTATTCCCTCCTACTGCAAGCTGTACTCAGAAAAACAGAGGACGATAAGCAACGCAGAGCCATCTTAGAAATGGTGAGTTATCTTAGAAATAGTGAGTTATCTTAGAAAGTGGGAGTTATCTTAGAAAGGGGGAGTTATCTTAGAAAGGGGGAGTTATCTTAGAAAGTGGGAGTTATCTTAGAAAGGGAGAGTTATCTTAGAAAGGGGGAGTTATCTTAGAAAGGGAGAGTTATCTTAGAAAGGGGGAGTTATCTTAGAAAGGGGGAGTTATCTTAGGAAGGGGGAGTTATCTTAGAAAGGGGGAGTTATCTTAGAAAGGGGGAGTTATCTTAGAAAGGGGGAGTTATCTTAGAAAGTGGGAGTTATCTTAGAAAGGGAGAGTTATCTAAGGAAGGGGGAGTTATCTTAGAAAGGGGGAGTTATCTTAGAAAGGGGGAGTTATCTTAGAAAGGGGGAGTTATCTAAGGAAGGGGGAGTTATCTTAGATAGGAGGAGTTATCTTAGAAAGGGGGAGTTATCTAAGGAAGGGGGAGTTATCTTAGAAAGGGAGAGTTATCTTAGAAAGGGAGAGTTATCTTAGAAAGGGGGAGTTATCTTAGAGCCCTTGAACTGTATATGGAGATTTGACATCAGAGCTGGTGAACCGTAAAGGGTGAGTTACATGAGAACTACTCAGGTGTAAGTGGGGAGTTATCTCAGAACTAGTGAACTGGAAACGGTGAGTTTTCTCAGAGATACTGAACTGTAAATGGGGAGTTATCTCAGAGCTACTGAGCTATTGGATTAAAAATGGTGAGCTATCATGAAGAGATTCTGAGTTATCAGTGATCTGTATCATAAAAGATGAAGACCAGTTTGAAATTACCTACCACTATAGAACTACTAAATGAGAAATTGTGATTTAGCAGCGTGCAATAAATGATGAGGAATCTGAAATAATGGTTAATCGTTTTACTGTTGAAATTCTGATACATGAGAGAAATGATTAGTTGTCATGGAAACGTGGTCCTATTTTTAAATTGTGAAAAGTCTTAAAAATTCTGACCTATCTGGTTAATATTAAATTATCTTGGAAATGGTAAACTCAGAAATGGTAAGGCTGCTTAGAAATAGGGCAAAGGTCCGAACGGTACGCTGCATGTGTACTCACTAGTGTAGTATGAGGTGCACAGTATCTTTCACCATTCAAAGGAGTCTGGAAAGAACCAGGTTCTTATCACAACAATATCCTTTTGAAATCTGAATTTCTGCGCTTTCCTCACAGATAGGAAATGTGGACCGTTTTGTTACTCATGTGAATGGGGAGCTGAGAAAGTGTCATGAGCAGGAGCGGCTGGGGGCCATCATCAGTAAGATAGAGTCCTATGATGCGGTGGAGCCCCCCAATGACGAGTGCAAAGAGGTAAGGCTAGATACGACCCTGTAAAATATAGTACCTGGAGCCGAATCCACAAAGCCATTTCTGACTTGTGTCAAATTTTAAAATACAATTTTAAAACATTTTTGGCACCTCATCATTATTATATTCAGACAGTTGTGTCCAAATTTCCAAGTTACAAAGACCCTACTCTACAGTAGCTTTGTGTAATAATACGCAGATTTCTGTCACAAATAGCCTGATGTGGGATTGTCTGTGTGCGAGTGTGGAATGGACATTGACTGGTTACAGGGGCTAGCAGCCAGCTGCTTACCTTGTCTACAGATCAGTTTAGTAACTATATACCATCACCTGACGAATGCTTGTGGCCTCTATTAGCTACGTGGTTACTCAGTGATACACCTAGGATATACAAATGTATGACAATTCAGTGCAGAAGGACGATGCTTCAGCGGTGTGACCATTCTTCACAACCCAACAAAAGGAAATAACCTGCTCAGCAGATTATCTTCTCCAATGTTCGAGAATATATCTGTACCCCATGTGATCATTTTTTGTCCAATGAAAAGCGGAGTGTTTTAAATGCGGGATAAAGTATAGATGTACACCAAGAGTGGGCTAGTGGTGAGCTATAGCAAGGTTGCCAAGAGTAAACACTCCTCAATTTATCAAGCAAACAGAAATGGATAGTGTTGATTTTGTGTGGAAAAATATGTTGTTCCAGCCTATTATAACACATTTATCTGATGGTTTTTGTGCTTAAAGACCTCTATGTGTGTGTTTCTGGATGGTGTTTGATGACTGCTGTATTGGTGTGTTTCTGGATGGTGATTGCTGACTGCTGTATTGGTGTTTTTCTGGATGGTTTTGGTGTTTGATGACTGCTGTATTGGTGTGTTTCTGGATGGTGATTGCTGACTACTGTATTGGTGTGTTTCTGGATGGTTTTGGTGTGTTATGACTGCTGTATTGGTGTGTTTCTGGGTGGCTTTGGTGTTTGATGGCTGCTGTATTAGTGTGTTTCTTGATGGTTTTGGTGTTTGATGACTACTGTATTGGTGTGTATCTGGATGGTTTTGGAGTTTGATGACTACTGTATTGGTGTGTTTCTGGATGGTGTTTGATGACTGCTGTATTGGTGTATAGGTGATCCAGCAGTACTGTGAGCTGAACCTGTGGGACCCCATGCCTGGCTGTAACGCTCAACAACCCCGCTGTGTCATCATCCAGTCTGGGCTCAAGCTGAAGGATGCTCAGATGAGGGTAAGTACTGTACATCCTAAACATCCTGCGACGTTATTTTGTGACAGAAGTTTGTCCTTCGTTTGGAAATATTTTATACATATATGGAGATGCTTGAATTGAAGTTTCTGATGGCTATACATCCTTTCATAATAAATGATATAATTGATATGCTTGCAGTCTAACATTAAGATGAAGTTATATTGCTGGGGATATATGTGTATAGCGGTCACTATTATTTGGGTTTTACGTGACCTTCAACAGTAATCTCTGGTGGTCGTGGGCTTCCCCCAGTTTCCTCCCACCATAATGCTGGCCACCGTCGTATAAGTGAAATATTCTTGAATATGATGTGAAACACCAATCAGATAAGTAAATAAATAAATCTCTTGTGCCTTCATGCTCAGGTATTTACTTTCGTGCAACTGTTTTATGCCATACTTTGGCAAATTTCACTTAAAACATACGCCATCATTGGTGAAGAAAGCATCCCAATAAAATGCATGTATTATAATATTAAAACAATGTATATCTTCGTCAGGGTTTTTATGGATTCTGATGGCTATAGTATTCTTCTTGCTGAAGAACCTCAGGCCCAGATGACTCCTTTAATGTCCCAGGTTCAAATCTCAATACTTCTTCTGTGGCATTGAGCCAGAAGGTTTGTCAGGTGCCTGCCAAAGGCATAGTGGTTTATTCTGGGCACAGGAGCCAGTTGTTCAGAAGTGTATTAAAAGTTTAGCTTAAAGTGTTGCAGTTCTATGCGTTAAAACTTTTTAAGAACTACATTAAACACAAATTAAATATATCTATTAAATCATTGTGTCTATGTTGTGAAATAGGGTGGATGTGGAGTGCATGTTGTTCACTGACCTGTTACTGCTGTGTAAAGCCAGCAAGAGGATGGACAAGTTTAAGGTCATCAAACCTCCCATGAGAGTGGACAAGATTGTTGTCCAGGAGCTTAAAGACAAAGGTAAGGCTGAGCAGTCCAAGGCTAGTCCAGCGTGTAATTCTGCGTGAAAATGGGGTATGGGTAAGATAACCTCACAGTCCTGTGAAATGCCCTTCATCTTGCTAGCTTACCACGCTGATAATTTCAAAAGGAAGGCAACTCTTATCCCCATGTCATCTGTAATGAAATTTTATGCTAAGCAAACAAATTCATTGTCAGATTGATTTAAAAAAAAAATGACTGACAAGTATTCATTTTGAGTTCTCTTATTGTAGTGACATTTATCTGTTTCTTTGTCGCAGGGAGCTTCTTACTGCTGTACTTGAATGAGTATCGTGTGCCCGTGTCGGCATTCACCTTCCACGGAGACAACGCCTCAATACGTGTCTGGATTGAACACATTAAAAAAGCTCAGGTAGGTCATGTTCTTTTGAACACCACTGTAGTGAAATCGTCATATACACAGCACTATGACTGAATCCACATACATATCACTTTATAAATCTGACCCTTATAAGCAGCACTGAAATCAAATCCACATGCACACACACACACACACATCAGAAGCCTATGAAGAGCACCATAATCAGGCCCTCCTGCACAGCACTATAAATCAGAACCCTTATATGTGTAGACATCACTATAATCAAATCCACAAACTCACAGCAATATACTGTCAGACTTATGAACAGCACTATCATCAGGTCTGCATACACAGTACTAAATGTCAGACTTGTGAACAGCACATAATTAGGTCCGCATACACAGTACTAAATGTCAGACTCTTGTGAACAGCACATATTTAGTGCTATAACTATTGTAGCAATGGTAAATGATAAATTTGTTTACTTACAGGATTTATACAGTGAAGCCAAAATGGCCTCCATGCGAGGAGGTGACCCGTTGTTTTCCTCAGACGCCTCCACGACGTCTCCCAACAGCCCTAGCTCCTTCCTGGGGGAGAGTGTAGATGGGGGTACATTCATTCATCCTCACAGTGTGGAGCCCTCGATGTCAGAGTTCCCGCATTCTATGCGACCACGGGCATACACAGTCGGAGCAAACGATGAAGACGAGGATGAGGACGAAGTAGATGACGCCTCATCCAGTCACACGTTGCCTCGTGAGGTTGTTCTTACAGAGCACAAGCTTCAGCATTCAGCCTCAGCACCCACTGAGAGTGCTGGGAAGGATTCTCAGGATACAGACAGCCCAAAACACCGACACAAAGTTAAGAAACATTCCATGTCCTTACCCCTGGGGTCCGTTCAACCAGACATCGTCAGTGCTGAGCTGGCCGAGAACGTGTTTCAGTCGACAAATGAAGATGAGGCAGCTAAGTTAAAGTTACACCAGCGCAGGACATCACGCACGGAGCGTCGCTACCACACTGCTGACGCCATACGGGAAATGGAGCGACGTGACGAAGATAAAGACAACAGCATTCATAAACGTTTGTCATGGAATTTAGGCATGGTGGACATCAATTTAGAAGAAAAACGTGTTGGTTTAAAAAACAAAGCGTTTAGTAGTGACTCCTTGCGGAGTGTCCATAGCTCAAGTGGTGTAAGCTCTACCGGCTCTCTTCACCTTAGTCCCGACAGTGAAATCTCTGAAGAGTCTGAGACGAACTCTGTCAAAGCCAGTCCTGCTTTGAGCCGGAGCATGAATACTAGCACAGACAGCCCTATGAACATGTCTCTGGAGATACCGGAAGACACAGCTGGTTCTTACAATCCAGTTTCCGTGGAAACAGAAGAGAACAAGCTCAGCCCCGATGACAAACATTCCAAATCTAAATCCACATCAGACATTGCTAACTTGATGGGAGAGTTAACGACCAGTCAGTTGAAAGACGGAATTTCCTCAGTGGAGTTACCAAGGATTGGAGTTCATTCCAAGAAACTCAGTTACTCTCAAATGTTACTGGTGAAGAAACAGTTATTGCTCAGCTCAGACCTAGAAGCCTCGTAAGTATACAAATTCAACTCAGATTGGATGTGAAACGGCTACCTTCATCCAAGAAGTGAACAATCTGACGTGCCCTATTAACATGATATTTCGCTAGTTTTTTTTCCTAAAACTGTTGGACCCTTACTCAAGGTCACATGCTCAAAATGGAGATTCTGTCGGTTAAACCTGAAATGATACATGAAAAGGAACTCTGAAAAGAAGATTAAGGTTTTGCCAGAAATACTGAAAGTTATGCCAAAAAATGTTGTCGGGGGGGGGGGCTTTGAGGAAATATTCATTTTTCAGTCATGTTTTATATAATAATAACTCTTCTATTTTATGCACTTTTTCTGGCAAACATCTGAAATTTTTGGGAATGACAACATGAAAGATCATACCAGGAACGTGAGACTGCGAGAACACCCCCAATTCAGGCTCTTACCCAACAAATTTTGTTGGGGAAATTTGTCCTCCAACAGTGTTGTTGGCAAGTCTGTGTGGGAAAGTTTATCAGTTTTTCGTATACAGGGTGAGGTGCAATGGTTTCTTCCATTCATTTCACTGTTAACTTTAACACCTTAACCATAAATCTGACATTGTTGTATAAGTGAAACGCTGTTGGTTAAAGCAACAGTAAAGTAATAAGTCTGGATGATTTTCCGAGTCCACGTAGGTTAGCAAGGGCAATAGTTTCCTCCGTTGATAGACCTCAGTACCTTTACATAAATATTTTATATTCTTAAGAACAGTGTTAAAATCCCATGAAATGGATAAATTCCATGGGTTAGCAATTGTTAAACTGCTCAGTGTGCGAGTTCATCTAAAACCAGCCAATGAGGGGTAGCTGTGTTGACGTTGATTCCCCTACTATCTGTTATAAGCTCATAAGCGTTGTAAGCTTTTCTTTAAAAGCAAATATTCTTCAGTACAAGATTTAATTGAAAAGGACACAACAATTAGTGAGAAAGGTTCATATTCCCCAAATTTGTAAATAAGGTAATGTCATGTAACTGTATACCCAGTTAATCTGTTTTGCTGTGTAGTTTTCGTTTTGCCTGATATATGATGGACGTTTGTTTACTTTCAGTGAGGTGTGATGACGTCAGAACCTCGGCCGTCTATGTGAAACTTGCCCCTCCCCTGGGGGTATGACCTGATGGAGAGCTCATTTGTTCCTCAGGATATGGTGCTCCTATACTGATCTACTAGAATATTTATATACTTATATACTTATTGACATTTGAACTCTCATGGACCCATCCATGGCAACATATGTGAGACCTGGCTTTCTAAAGGAAACACAAAGTCCCGACTCAAGCCATGTATAATGGTCAAGGGCCACATGCAGTACTCCAAGGTTAAAAGGTCGTGGTCAAATCTTGTGCTTAATACGGGACTGTAAATATCTTTATAATTCAAGAGTTTTGTGATGAAAGCCAGTGAGTTTTTGGAAAAACCCAGCTCTTGTATAATGCAACTAACGTCATTGTGACAAATGATGGTGACCTATGGAATTCTTTCATAGAATACATGTACAGTCATTTACACTAAGGTACAGAGAGATCAAGAACTGACACACTGTTACAGGATTACCATGTACAAATTCACCCCTCCCAAACACACCAACTTCCAACCCTACCCCCAAGGTGTGACTTAGATGTTGCAACTGCCGTCCAGTCGTGACAAGTTTCTGGTGTAGGTACAGGGAGAAAATGTCAGATTTGAGAAAACCACACCCACATCACCATAGCCTTTCAAATTACAGATAACATATGAGAAGTTATGTTACAGCTTGTAACTGAAAAGGGCTTACTGTTATCAATTTAGTACTTGTTAAGTCGTTAATACTTAGGTGATGTCATGTAGTGAGATGAGCAGTGCATTTGTAAGTACATGTATGTAGGCACCTGAATTTTCTGAATTAATTTTCCATCATCTTTCATAATTCCCATCCTGGGTTTGAACACACATTGTCCAGTTCTGTCAGCCTAGCAAAGGCGCATACTGGAATATTTTAAAACCATTTAAATCCATGATTTTGGAGTGCATTGTACTTAACTGTTATGGTGGTCAGAAAAGCAGCTTTTTATTCTGCATTAACACAGTCTTATACTATACTATACTTATACTGTACTACCAAAAATTTATATTGTACCATTCCTTAAATAAGAAATGCAGTCTTGCCATATTGTTGCCAAATTTGTTGGTGATGAATATATAATCTGTATGATTTTGAAGCTTTTAAGTTCATAAGAAGATAATATGTAGTTTGTGATCATAGAAGTGGTATTGTGAACACAGGACAATACTGTCAAATGAGGATAAAGTGTATTGTGTTAATCTGGCAACATGAAAGACAAATGTTTGGTATAAAAAAAACAACTTATAGAACCCACAGTACTGTAATTCTTCAACCTTTTCGCATGTTTGCAATGTGTTTATTCAAACCTATACTAGCTGAAGGCATTATTCAGAGTAGACTGATAAAATTACGCTTTTTGAAGCCCTGAAATTTACCGGTCCAACCAATGTAGTTATGTCTCAAAAATTAACTTAAAAATGTGTATAAATAGCGCTGAAAGTTGCAAAAAGGTTGAGGAATGAGGGTAGTTAACTCTTGCTCTCGTAATGCACCATTCATCCCCTTTCATTGCCCACGTCGAAATCTCAGACAAGTTTATATCGTCGTAACTTTAGGATTACATGTACTATGTTTGTTAAATACATTTACAAAATATACTGTATATGTACATGATCAACGTGTATGTAATGATATTTTCAGGTACAAATTGATCTGAAGGTAATTTTTTTGACCATCACAGGTTTAAACAGTTGTTAAATTGATGAAAGAAAATGTATCTTTGTACTACACACTGTAAATCAATGTCTTTTGACACTTTCATTTAAGTGTTATATTGACAAATTGATTTTGAGAAGTTGTGACCCACGAATTAATGAAAATAAGAAAATGGAAATCATTCATTTGCATTATGATAATGTTTGATGTTAAGAAAACTTTTTATATATGAACAGTCTACAAAACCTGTGCAAATATAATAGATGTGTGCATTTCGATGTATATCATATAGCTTATTCATGTACATTTTTCATGGTAATTGCCAACCAGATCTGCCAGGAATGCAGTTTTGTGTGGGGGGGGGGGGGGTTTGTTTGTTTTGTTTTTTTTTTTTTGGTTTTTTCCTCTTTTTTCAAAAACTGGGTGATATTCGGACAGTGCCTCTTTCATGTCTCATTTGTACTTCCAGTTGTAAAAACTTTGTACATAAATTTGTAGCATATTTTTCCCTTGTAAATATAGACTTCCAAGTCATTCCATAGAAATTTTTTATTAATGTATATGCAGAATGTTTTAGACGTTTTTATGTACATGCATATTTTGACTTCAGATTTTACAGCTTCCTTTAGCTAGCTAGATACATGATATAGGTAACTGGAACCATCTGACTGTTAATTACAAGCCTGCTATTCTCATAGTCCTGGCGATTTCTGGGCTCTGCATCTCTTCAGTCTTCTTATAGTGTCTGCTGTTAGATACTTACAAAACTGAGATCATAGATTTTTGGGATAAGCTGGACTATATGACAAATTCTCATTTGAATAGTATTACAAGAAATGGTTGGAAGGATGTCAGTCAGGAAGTCCAAACTTCCCTGTTTTAACAATTTTGCCCGCAAAATTTCCTTTTCACAGTTTGATGGATTGTCATTTTCCAGTGTAAATGCCCTCCATAAGTTTAGCCAAGGGGTTGTCTCAGTGTCTTTCAGACGCCATATACTGACAAAATTATCATGGGAGAGATAGGAAAAATAGGAGAAATTGGAAATTAGTTAGCCTTGCTGGTTATTTGACCATTTAGTATCTAAATCCAGCTCCCACTGGTTTCACTGCCATTTTATGTCAGGAAGTTTGTCAGCTATTCTCTGCCCTTAAACTTGATCTTTGTTTCACAATTCAAAACATCTGCAGAATTCTGGTACAACAGCATTCTACAGCTAACAACATGATATGTTCTATGAAGGCAACATTTCAGGCTATGTGCAGATGTAAAACACCACTGTCAAGTTTAATGGAATTCTGAGGTTTAAATGCTGTATAAATGCCATGCTTACCACCATAAACATGGCTGTGATACTCTCAATTTGGTGCTTGGCCGTAATCATTCATTCTCAAAGCCCTTTGTGGGGTTATTATGCTAAAATGACATTTGATCTGCTTTTGACTCCAGAAAGTTTGAATAGAATGGCATTTTTAAACTGTTCGCACAACCATTTTCATTCATGGAAAACATCCCGGACACCAAAACAGAAATGAATTATTATGGTTCAATGCCACATGGGCTACAGACATGTGTCAGTCATACGGGGATGTAAAACTGGATGTTTGTCACATTCCTAACGGACAGTGTCTGGCACCCATATTTGGGCACCCGAGTGTTCATGAAATGCAGCACATCACATAGTTATGTGTACTAAATGTTACTGTCTCTGTTTCAATATTAAACCTACATAAATATTATCCCGTGTTTTTTTAGATGTATATATCTTTGTTATAGCAACATTTTCTGGATTTAGGAGATTTGAAATGCTAAAAAAAACCGAATTACAGCAAATCAGGTTTTCCTCTTTTTTTGTCTCATGGTCTGTCTCATACCTGTTACATCAGTCCTTTACTGTAAGACAGTTTGTCTGAATGACTGCCAAGGTGGTATTCTAGCTTAACAATAGGCTGTGCTTTAGTCTGTTATCATTTGATAACATATCCTGACAGTTTCATTCAATATTCCATTAGGTGAGACCTTCAGTGAAAATCCTTAGTGAAATTTTTCTGATTTTTATATCAGCCTGTATTGACTTTGTGGTCCATATTGATTTGTACATGTATAGCGTACATGTATATTTTCATTCCTGTTTTAAGCTTTATCCTGAGTGCAGTATTTATTCACAACCCTAAATGATTAACCCCTTCACTTTTATCCGTGCTTCAGAACTCTTAACCAGTCACAGCCTTGATACATAGCCTTAAGGCCAATCTCATTAGTGGACTAGTTGAGTTGGACAGCATATGGAATAGATGCAAATGACATCTAGTTTACTTAAGAGTGTAACATTACTTTAATTTGCACACACTGTTTATATGTAGCAGTGGCGTGATTAGTGTAACTTAACCCATTTTTTGTAGAGATGCTTTCATATACTGTATGTATGTGTTCATGTCAGACAGAGCAACATTTAAGAAATTGTCTATATTTTTATATGCCAAAGTTTAATTTGGGCAGGTTCTAGTTACAGTGAAGATATACATGTAGATGATGAATTTAGGATTGCCAGATACTAATTTCAGGTCACTTCACCCATTTCCCATATCATCGAAATGGAAACTAATAAAAAAAAAACCTTAATTACTTGCCATAGCTATATGGATTTTGTTCTTTTTACATGTCTTTGGTTGTTTTTGCATGTGTTTTCTTGGAGTCTTAACATCGCTTTCAACATTACTTCAGTCATATCTCCTTGTAGTGGGCAGAGGGGCTCACTAGATCAGATAGTCAAGTGCTGACTCACAGCAACCGTCAGGCTCTTTTATTAATGGCAGGCATGGGCAGTGATAGGCAGAAAAATGTCTGAAGTTTCTTTTAAAAAGTCTGAAAATACCTCTCTCTACTTACAAATTACGTTAGCAATCACCTGTTCTCATGAAATCAGTTGCTTTTTGTCTTTTCAAATTTTAAGGCACAAAAATCTGAAATCAGACAATTGGAGGAAAATTCCCATGTCTGAATGAGGCCATGTTCAAATCCAGCGCTGTGCAAAAGTGGCTTATCTGGTACATGTACTTGATGAAGGTCCCGTTTCGCCCACAAATGAACCTGCCTACTCTCACATAAATTACACCCCACCCAATGACGATTTCTGGTCGCCAGGCTGACCAGTACTTCGCCTTATTCCTTGAAGGTACAGTCAGTTCCATCCTCAGGCAGAGATTTATCAAGAGATCCCTGCATCTGCTGCTCTCAAGACCACTATCACCAAGTAAATTGTTTTAAATGAAGCCATATGTACTGATCAAGATTTTTTGGGTGTATCATTCTTGTGCTCGACAAGATTTGCAGGTTATGGGATAGACTCTTGTTCATGCTGAATATATTCTGAGAAGGGGAATTTTGCATCACATGAACTATATCCCATTATTTGTTTATCAGTGTTTTTAACACAGTACTCAAAGATGAATTTTGAGCTGTATACAATCTATAGCCTGAATATAGTTAGTTTTATGAGTAGTGACTTATATCAGCCTCCCACACCAAAGTGGTATCCATACAACATTTACACCTGCTTCAGTTATTAAGGCAGTATGCTGAACAACTTCATACTGTATCATCTGGAAATAATGAACTGACTGGCTTTGTCAGGTATTTGGTAATGTGCTCTTGATGAGGTTCCCTCAGTATAACATCATACAGAGAACACAGTGTGACACACCCACCCAGTCTAGGGTACACCAACTTGATCTCCACTATACTGCCTCACTGTAGCATCACACAGAGGACACAAAATGTGACTCACCCAGCAAAGAGTACACCAACTTGATCTCTACCCTACTGCCTCACTGTAGCATCATACACAGGACATAATGTGACACCCACCCAGTCAAAAAGTACATCAAACTGATCTCCACTATACTGAATCACTATAGCATCATACAGCAGACAAAATGTGACACACTCACACAGTCTATACCAACTTGATTCCACAATACTGCCTCACTACAGCATCATACAAAGGACAATGTGACAGGCCAACCCAGCCTAGAGTACACCAACTTGATCTCCAGATCACTGTAGCTTCATGCAGAGGACACATAATGTGACATCCACCCAGCCAAGGGTATAACAACTTCATCTCCACTATACTGCCTCACTGTAGCATCATACAAAGGACACATAATGTGACATCCACCCAGCCAAGGGTATAACAACTTCATCTCCACTATACTGCCTCACTGTAGCATCATGCAGAGGACACATAATGTGACATCCACCCAGCCAAGGGTATAACAACTTCATCTCCACTATACTGCCTCACTGTAGCATCATACAAAGGACACTTGCTGGGAAAACCCACCCAGTCTAGAGTACATCAACTTGATCTCCACTATACTGCCTCACTGTAGCATCATGCAGAGGACACATAATGTGACATCCACCCAGCCAAGAGTATAACAACTTGATCTCCACTATACTGCCTCACTGTAGCATCATGCAGAGGACACATAATGTGACATCCACCCAGCCAAGGGTATAACAACTTCATCTCCACTATACTGCCTCACTGTAGCATCATACAGAGGACACATAATGTGACATACATCCAGCCAAGGGTATAACAACTTCATCTCCAGTATACTGCCTCACTGTAGAATCATACAAAGGACACTTGCTGGGAAAACCCACCCAGTCTAGAGTACATCAACTTGATCTCCACTATACTGCCTCACTGTAGCATCATACAGAGGACACATAATGTGACATACATCCAGCCAAGAGTATAACAACTTGATCTCCAGTATACTGCCTCACTGTAGAATCATACAAAGGACACTTGCTGGGAAAACCCACCCAGTCTAGAGTACACCAACTTGATCTCCAGATCACTGTAGCATCACACAGAGGACACATAATGTGACACCCATCCAGCCAAGGGTATAACAACTTCATCTCCAGTATACTGCCTCACTGTAGAATCATACAAAGGACACTTGCTGGGAAAACCCACCCAGCCTAGAGTACATCAACTTGATCTCCACTATACTGCCTCACTGTAGCATCACACAGAGGACACATAATGTGACATACATCCAACCAAGGGTATAACAACTTCATCTCCAGTATACTGCCTCACTGTAGAATCATACAAAGGACACTTGCTGGGAAAACCCACCCAGCCTAGAGTACATCAACTTGATCTCCACTATACTGCCTCACTGTAGCATCACACAGAGGACACATAATGTGACATACATCCAGCCAAGGGTATAACAACTTCATCTCCAGTATACTGCCTCACTGTAGAATCATACAAAGGACACTTGCTGGGAAAACCCACCCAGTCTAGAGTACATCAACTTGATCTCCACTATACTGCCTCACTGTAGCATCATGCAGAGGATACATAAAGTGACACCTGCTGATTCACTTTTAGTGCTCACCAACTTGATATCCAGAATACTGTTCTGTGGTAGCATCAAACAAAACAAAACAACACACCTAACACCCACTCAGAGCACATACAGAGGACACATAATGTGACATCCATCCAGCCAAGGGTATAACAACTTTCATCTCCAGTATACTGCCTCACTGTAGAATCATACAAAGGACACTTGCTGGGAAAACCCACCCAGTCTAGAGTACATCAACTTGATCTCCACTATACTGCCTCACTGTAGCATCATGCAGAGGATACATAAAGTGACACCTGCTGATTCACTTTTAGTGCTCACCAACTTGATATCCAGAATACTGTTCTGTGGTAGCATCAAACAAAACAAAACAACACAGCCACTCAGAGCACTGGTTATTTACTGGTTACATGTTTATTAACACTGTTTCCTAGTTGGAAATTTGACTCCATATAAATGTTCTGCATTTTCTGTTAACCTTAAATCCATATGTTACATGTATCCTTCCAACTTTATATAAGGAAACTCTCTTGCTGCTACATGTGGCAAAGGTATCATGACTAGCTGGGGATACTTTCAGAAATAACGACTGGGCAAAAAAACAAAAAAGGCAATGTTTTTTTACAAGAAATGAAATGGAAAATATATTAACAAAGTTTTGTGAGCAGCTACACAATGCCGTTTGCAGAAAACACCCCGAAATAATTATCCACTTCACCACAATATATCCATATTTTTGTAAAACTTGATTCTTTTAACATGAAACAAAAAAGGCTTGAAATAGCTAAATCTGAAACTTTAATTCACTGTACAAAAGTGTACCATTTCATGTGATAGATCTGTACATCGATGGCAATAATGAAGGTATGATCAGGCTGAAATGAAGGATGACAAGAAAAAAAATCACTTCTTATGTGTGAAACACATGTCAATTAAGATCCGTGAAGTAAAGACTAAAATCAATCTCCTCTGCCTTTGGCATGTTACAAAATCTGGAATGTCCGCTGAGACTGAAGGTGTACGATACTGAAACACAGCACGCTTCCACTTCTGTTACAAAATTTGAGAGATGATAATAAACATGCACAATTCTTCATGTGTGTTACGAAATTCGTATTGTCCACTGAGTGAGGCGGTGCACAATATTTGAAAACAGCACATGTCCACTTCTTGTTACAAAATTTGGGAGATGATACTGATTATGTCCATTTCTTCATGCGTGTTACAAGTTTTGGAATGTTCACAGAGAGGAGATGCAAGATATTTGAACACAGCAAATGTCCAATTCTTGTTACAAAATTCGGGAGATGCCACTGACCATGTCCGCTACAAAATTTGTCATGTCCACTGAGAGAGGAGGTGCACAACACTGAAATACAGCACACGTCCACTTTTAGTTACAAAATTTGGCAGGTGGTAAAGAAAATGACCATTTGTTCATTTTTAGTATGAAATTCTGAACGTTCAGTGACGGGCAAGGTGATACTGAACATGACCGCAACATGTATGTACCAAAGAACCCATTCAATTCTTCACGAACACCCAGGAATCCGTGACGTCCACTGTTGCTGACGAGAGGAACAGCTTCCTCATAATGCTCCTCTAAGATCCTTCCACAGTACTCAGTACTGGAAGCTGCGTTTCGTTTTGATGTCATCCAGGATTTGTTGCAATTCATCATCTTCAAAACGCCCTTCTAAGCTGAAAACAGAAAACAGTGGACAATACAGGCTTGTTACATGTGAGATGTAAGAAGTATCAACTCATCATATGTTTACAATAAAACAGGGCATTTGTTTTGTAATGAATGTCCTATTAAACCTATCAAAAGTTGCGCCTGATGTAAGGTCCACGGGAACATACAGCTAATACATGCATCACCACAGGTTTAGCCAGAATTTGAAATCACGTCATTTCATTTCCAATTTTTTTTTTATTTTCCTATCTCCCCCTGTTAATTTTAGTGATTGGCATTTTCTTCCATGCTCAAGAACATTTCATTCTAGAAACACACTTCCCAGATCGAAGCATCTGCCTTGGACAACTGGCAAGCTTTCCCACATTTGACTTTCCCCCAGACTTCCACCAGAAGAGCAAACGCACTTTCACTAGACTCGTTCTGTAAAACCTGATCCCTTCTTCTACCCACTGAAGAGTTAATTAGGACCACAGCACTCATCTAATGATCTAACTTTTTAGAAAAAATCTGAACTTCAGTTTTTCCAGATCCCAGAAACTCAGTTTCAACCTTCCTGAAACGTGAGTACTCAAGTCAAAATTTCAAACCGCTTTAAAATTGTTATTTCTGATGTAACAAGGTCAAAAAATTGTTTGACAATGTAAATTATGAGTAAATTATTACATTAGGAATTCCAGCTAAAATGAATGAAACTAACATGCCAAATTTAATGATTAAAATTTTGACTAGACCCTTTGGACAGAACATTGCGAAGACCCTTTGGCCAGAACATTGCTGGACAAACATTGACCAAGACCCCTTGGCCAGAACATTGCTGTACAAACATTGACTAAGACCCTGTGGCCAGAACATTGCTGTACAAACATCATGTATCATCTCCATACCAGGTGCTGATACAAATGGCTAACAGGTGCATGGACAATTTTCTTCAGATTTTCCCCTTATTTTCTTCAGCTATAAATCAGGCCACGATCATCATGATTGTACAAGTAAATTCTCTGAGTATAATAACAAATCTTAAATACCCTAAATGACCTAAAATTTTGTGCACAGAAGTGCCTTTTTAGAGGCAAACAATAATGTTGCAAATTATTATTTTCGGTGCTGAAATTTACAATTTTCCAGTAAAATATCATCCTGTGTTCCAAGCAAACCTCAAAACAACTTTCTAAAATCAATAGAACTTTCAGAATCACCAAAAATAGACAAGTTAGTCATTGACAAAATTTACAGTCATTCACGGCACATGTATACAAATAAATACAAGCATATGCAGGTTATTTTTTTCCTTCAAGACTTTTTTCAGTGGTGTATAAATAATTGCACCGTATTTAATTGTCAAATACCTAGGGATAAGGGACTTAGCCTCTTCTGCGTTCTCAGGACAAAGGTTCGCCAGTGCTGCTAACTCAAACTTGTGTAACTTCTTCTGCATCAGAGAACTGTAAACACACAAAACACCACTTTGCACACATCGTCAATTTGGAATTGTCTCTTCAGTCATGAAGAATGTATTATTTATTTAACAGGATTTTTACAACGTGCCGAAGAATATTTCACTTGTACGACAGCAGCCAGCATTATGGTGGGAGGAAGCCGGGCTAGAAACCCCTTGACCATCTGCAAATTGCTGCCAGACCTTCCCACATACAACTTTTGGTGGAAGCCAGCATGAGGTCATGAAGATTGAATGGCATGCACACATCAACAGTGGGGGAGATGGGTATCATTTTATCCAACAGATTATGAAGCTATAGCACAGTCTCAACTTTGCTGGCAAGAGGATGGGTAACAGTAGGAACACACACATTTCCTTCAACCCCATTTCATCAAATTCACACCTGGGAAGGTCTGCCCCCTTCCTGCAGATGGTTGTAGGCTTTCCCCAGGCTCTACCCAGTTTCCTCCCCTCACAATGCTGGCTGCCGTCGTATAAGTGAAATATTCTTGAGTATGTCATAAAACACCAATCAAATAAATAAATAATAATATTAGTAAATCAGTCATGCGTGCAAAGTTTACTTGATACCAATAGAAACGAAAACTTATTCATTTTTGCTTTATTTTGTGAATGTCTTGTTCTATATTAATTTACAAAAGGTAATATAAATAAATATGTAAAACCTGAGTAGCGAAGACTGTGATAGCTGGCAAATAGTCACATGTAATCAGTGAAATACCGTCTCTTGTCACTTTACTTCAGTGCGGGTTTTATTCCAACTGTTCATGCAAATGCATAAATAGTAACAATTTACACAGCCCCTAGCACTATGACTTAAGCAGAAATAGGTTGAAAAAAAAATAGAAAAAATGCAGTGATGTTAATTGCAATTTATTAGACATCGCAGGTCTTGAATTACTCAAACTGCTGTGTTGTCATCACATTTAACATACAATTACATAAACACAGATTATAGCTTATACACCAAGTAACAAAGTAAAGTACTGCAAATTAATTCAGAATTATGACAATGTGTTCCCTTGCACACTGTACATTATACAATTACTGCATAAAGTAACAGTTGCTTTATTAAAGCAAATGACCCATCATGATCTTATACGGGACGGCTTATCAATCTTAATTTTGCTATACACACCAGAAAAATTCTTGAAAAATTGACTGAAGCAGGCAACACATAAACCAAAATGTAAAGGGGGACAACTCATGTCAAAAATAAATGCGATGCATCACAGTTTAGAATGCTAAGTCATCACTGGGTGCTTCACCGCAAATTGTGCCCCATGTGCCCCATGTAGCAAGGTCTTGCCTATTGGGGTGAAGAGAGTCCCATATAAGACATAATAATAACTTTTGTTACCTTCTAACAGCTGCTATGGTTTCTCTGTTTTTGAATTTGCTGAATCGCTGGGTGTAATTCAGAGTCTTGAGGAACACTTCAGACAACTCCTGCTCTTCTTCTGCACTCTCATTCTGCTGTTTTCTGGAAAACAAAGTCTTCTAGTTGTACACAGTTCAATGAAAATATGGATGAAAATGATCCGCATTCATACAAGAGAGCAAAGTTTTCTATTTTAGTTACCAGCATCATAGAGATTATTATTAGATTATTATTTTTTGATTATTATTTGATAGTCGCATACCATGGCCCTACTGTCCTTATATTTAGGCAAAAATAGTTGTTTGTGGATGTTTGATTTTAGATTCATTATTAATTTATTTATTTATTTGATTGCTGTTTTATGCAGTACTCAAGAATTTGTCACTTATACAAGGGTGGCCAGCATTATGGTGGGAGGAATATTCAACACCTACTTCTAAATGAATGACACACACAGCATGATATATTTTAGCTAATACCATAATCACAGAGTTCATTAGTTACTTTATTTAACAGTTACTACTTTGACCCTACTGTCACAAAACTTCACTAAGACAAAAAGAATGGGGAACTCGTAAAACATCTTCACACCTGTGTCAAGACGGTCCAAAGCTGTGAAGTCATTTGTTCTTTCCTTTATTATGTCACAATTATCAGTGCATGTGTGCTCATATATGAAGTGCACACGCACTGCAACGTCAAAGAAGAAAACAATATGTTCTGTCATTTGGACCTTCTCTGTAACTAGTCTGCAAATCCCCCATTCTTTGTGGATTTCCAACACAAATTCAACAAGTAATTCTACATGAATGACATATACATCATGTGGTAGGCATACATTACCGACTGACCTATATTCTAATAACATCTACACTTCAGAAATCATGTGGTAGGCATACATTACCGACTGACCTATGTTCTAATAACATCTACACTTCAGAAATCACGTGGTAGGCATACATTACCAACTGACCTATGTTCTAATAACATCTACACTTCAAAAATCAGGTGGTAGGCATACATTACAAACTGACCTATGTTCTAATAACATCTACACTTCAAAAATCATGTGGTAGGCATACATTACTGACTGACCTCTGTTCTAATAACATCTACACTTCAAATGTCATGTGGTAGGCATACATTACCAACTGACTTATGTTCTCATAACATCTGCATTTCAAAAATCACGTGGTAGGCATACATTACCTACTGACCTATGTTCTAATAAAATCTACACTTCAGAAATCATGTGGTAGGCATACATTACCAACTGACCTGTGTTCTAATAACATCTACACTTCAGAAATCATGTGGTAGGCATACATTACCAACTGACCTGTGTTCTAATAACATCTGCACTTCAGAAATCAGGAGTGTTTCAGCATTTTCAAATTCTACAAAGAAAAAAACATACGGCACTTAGTCATTCTGATAAAAAAAACAAAAAAACAGACATACAAAATTATTTATCATTGTGCAATTACAATGGTATTTTGATGTATGGAAATAATTTGCCTTTAACCTGCATCTTCGTACAGATCAATTCAGATAAATCACTTTCCTGGCTGTGGGGTTGTCACTTACTAAAGATCCCATGTTAACGTGATAACTGAAAAGACAGTGACTTGCAAAAAAGACAGAGAATTGGGTCTTTCAATACAGATGATTTCATCGTCTTGGAACAGCGGCACTTCATCCTGACCGGACAACTGTCTCACAGGGCATGTTTAATGATGATGAATTCCTTGTTTCCAGCCAGAATATTGTTGTGAAAAATTTACATGGACAGCATTAGTTACAGAATGTAACTCTCCGTATCGAGCAACACAAGGTTTGGGGAGAGTTACCAGGAATAACTGCTTCAAATGTGTCTGATCAAGATGCAGTAAATGTGGCCTACCTTCGATCCAACACTTTAGAAGCAGTTATTCCCCATAACTCTCCTAACACTTTGTGTTGCTTGATACAGAGAATTACATTCCACAACTATTTTTATTACTTTAAGATAATGTCACCTTCCTCAGTGGCGGGGGGTGTAATAAAATTATTTGCTAGGAGGTGAGGGGAAACAGGGAACCAAGCCACTACTTTTTTTTACATCAGATGTATGATGAGGTCGACTTCCAAGTCAAATCCAACTGTTGTTGTTGTTGTCAGGTCGGTAGTCATCAAACGTATGTTTGTGCTGATACTCCAATTCAGTATATCAGCCCATACTACATGATATACATATATTTGTTTCGACACCAACTTGCAGTTGTAAATCCAGTTATTAGTTAATGAGCCCTTTCTCAGATAACCCTAGTTGATCTACATTGAATTTGAAAATTCGGACATTCACTGATTCAGTGTAACATCTTAGTCTAGATGGACTGAGACATTCCTTGTGAAAAATTGGCTCCTTAATTAATTAACGTCACTCTACCAGGCTGCATCAACCTCAACTTTAAAATGAGGTAGGCGACAACAACTGTAGCATCAAACTAAACACATAAAGTTCCGACTATTGCAAACGAAAACTGGACCATGGGTGATGATCATTCTACATTTAACACTTTCTCCAAATTAAAAGGTCCCGTTCTTGTGTATCTAACCCACGCAGGAGCAGTCACACATATTTAAACGGAATGATGTAGTTCAAGATATAGGTAAATGGAAAGAGATTCTGGCAAACCTTTGGGAAATTGCAGCTCTGAGGCATCTTCTTCTGGCGCTTCATTCGGCAGTGCTGCGTTTGACGCCATGTTTATCGAGGTACTACCGCTAGGTGTCGCTCTCCGTTCTCGCGAAAGTGAAAATGATCTGCAGTGCCTGGGCTAGCTCCATGGGGCTTTAAGTTTAGGTAGAAATATATAGTCCCATAGAGATTGGCCTGAGCGCTATGGCGAACTAGGCTTCTAACAACGTGTTAACAAATGGCAGAGTTAGTAATGGCTATTTTGAACTAAAGTTGGATGTAGGCCTACATTTAAAATGACAATAAAGTTATTGCCTGTATCTTTATGCATGGTGGTAGAATATTCCACATCTATGATTTATGAAAGACCTATGGGCCCATATGCCGATACCCACGCGCAGATGTCAAAGTCTATTCCACCTTGTTTGTTTGTTTACGACGATGTTCATAGGACCCTCCACACCGACACCCTCTAAAAAAAAGAAAGGCGGGAAAATTGCATGTAGACGCCTGTTCAAATATGGCATTCAGTGCATAGGCCTATTGAACTTCAGAAGTCGGAAAAAACCAGCATTTCGCCAATTAAAATCCATGTTATTTATCACCTCTTGCACCGTGCCAGAAAGCCGGGTGCTCAAAACTGTGAATGTATGTTCACATTGTTTCATATGAACTGTTTTTAGTGCTCTGTTTTGTACACGTGTTTGCCCATGGGGAGCTCCGTTACTCAAACACTTGTGAAATTGTTAGCGGTACCGGTCCACAGACTCGATTATGAAACAGGCAGTTAACAAGAAAGAGTGTATCCTACCTTCGTAGGCACTACAACCTGAAAACCTAAACCTTGAATGTAGTATACAGGAACGTACCATATACCCCTGATGTTCACTCGGCTTTAGAGATGTACATGACATAGGGTAGCCTATTCTAGCTTGAAGCATCGAATTCGAAATTTGTACACCACTCGTCAGCGAACTTGTAAGATAGTTATACCAATACAAACGTTACCGTCGAAAGTACATGTATGTAGCTGACAACGCTGTCATGCTGGCTTCCTCTCCGGCCGTAAGTGGGAAGGTCTGTCAGCAACCTGCGGATGGTCGTGGATTTCCCCCGGGCTCTGCCCGGTTTCCACCCACCATAATGCTTGCCGCCGTCGTATAAGTGAAATATTCTTGAGTACGGCGTAAAACACAAATCAAATAAATAAATAAATGTAGCTGACAATACATGAGGGATATAACTCTCATTTGAGTAACGTGAACACGAGTTACACCCCCTGCGCAACTTTCGATCACATATAAAATAAGACTCAATATAACACTTAAATTTAAGCTCAATGAAAGAAGCGGTCATCCATTTTAGTATAATTTCCCGTTAAATACGTTCCCAGAGCGATGATTACATTTTCGTCGAGCTAACGGATTAATCCACAATCAGGAACGGATTAAAACGTTAGATACGGTACACGGAAATTCAATCCGTCACCCCTGAGGGAACGGACTTAACGGAAGATTTTTTGAGGGCATAATGTCAGCATATTTATAGTGCTAGTCCCACTGTCAGTATGTCTATAGTGCTGGCCCCATTGTCAGCATGATTATAGTGATGGCCCCATTGTCAGCATGTTTGTAGAGCTGGTTCCACTGTCAACATGTTTATAGAGTTGGTCCCACTGTCAATATGTCTATAGTGCTGGCCCCATTGTCAGCATGATTATAGTGATGGCCCCATTGTCAGCATGTTTATATAGCTGGTCCCATTGTCAGTATGTCTATAGTGCTGGTCCCACTGTCAGCATGATTATAGTAATGGCCCCATTGTCAACATGTTTATAGAGCTGGTCCCACTGTCAGTATGTCTATAGTGCTGGTCCCACTGTCAGCATGTTTATAGTGCATGCTGAACTTCAAATGACGCTTCACAAAATATCAACACAAAGGCTTATTCCAACTAAAAGAAATTATAATAATTCTGGAGTGTCTTTGAACACAGAAGGAATTTATTTCCATTGACGCCAGCAAACGGTTAATTAACAGGTTTGTAGCCAACTAAAAAGTTGTAACAATTTAGGACAATATCTTTCAAAAGGAAGGAGGCATTCATTTCCACTGAAGCCAGCAAGTACTTGATATTCCAAACACGTATATGAGGGTACACCCGGTTTCCTCCCGACATAATGCTGGACGCCGTCGTATAAGTAAAATATTCTTGAGTACGGTGTTAAACACAACACGCACCATATGTGCGATCGCATGTGTCCCAAAATAAAATGATTACTTCAACCAAAACACTACATTAATTATTTTCCATCTGGCCCAATGTATCGCTTTCCGTTCGTGTGAAAAATTCATCCACATTGTTTTATTTTAATTTTTGATTGGTTTTTTTACGCCATACACAAGAATATTTCAAGTATACGTATTTGGGAGGAAACCGGGCAGAGCCCGGGAGAAACCAAGACCATCCGTAGGTTGCTGGAAATTGTACTGTAAATGCGTCACTGTATATGAAGAATTGTTTCAGATTTGAAAATCATGTGTATTTCCGTCATCAACACCATTCCTAATGGCCTTCCCTGTAATCCATGCACTCTTGTCATGGCCAACGTTTAGTACACCTTGAGATTTCGAAACTGTTATTAGCATTAGGATGAAGAGGAGCCGGCGAATACAAACCTGTATGTCACTATGTTAAAGGTGGAGAAAACATCAAAAAATATATCAAGTTCAGATGAACGAGTGTGAAAACTTAGTTGTAAGTGCAAAAATTTAGTTGTAAATGTGATTTTGAATATTTTTCCACTTTTCTTTAAAAAGAAAAAAAAACTTGACAATAATTTTTGTGTGGTATATATTTGGGAATACATCTTAATTGGTATATATTGTGATAATGTTATAAATGAGGATGTAACACATGTATAATAAATATATTTGCATTAGAGTTTGGTCTTTTCAGCTAACACATGTGTTCAGTCTGGATTGTGATCACATTTATCTATTTTCAGTATATTCATAAATATTCTCATAACTCAGATTAGATGCATGTGTTTGGAAATAAACAACAAATATACATTCAAATAAATTTCTAAGACGTCCTCGTTTAGAATGTTATCATTCAAAGACGATATATACCAATAGGTGGTTCCACATATCCATCATACAGAAATATTTTCAAGTACCCTTTTCTGTTCACAGAAAAAAACTGAAAAAAAAGCAAACATTAACGGCCATGTCTGTTTTCACGCTCGTTTGGCATCATTTATATGGGGCGCGTGGCCCAGTGGTTAGCGCGATGGCACGAATCAGGAGCCTCTCACCAATACGGTTGCCCTGAGTTCAAGTCCATCTCTTGCTGACTACTCCCTGTGGTAGGTGCGAAGGTCTGCAAGCAGTCTGAGGATGACCGTGGGTTTCTCCCTGGTTTCAGTCGGTTTCCTCCCCTAACCCCTACCCCCCACCCCCACCCCCAAAAGTGCTGGCCGCCGTCGTTTAAGTGAAGTATTCTTGAGTCGGGCGCATAACATCGATCATACGAATTAAAATGCATAAATGTTAGACCGCTGTCCACAAATACACTTTTCTCTAACCAGTTAGATGATAATACACATTTGATATCATTGTTCGTGACTTCAGCACCATACAGACAAAAAAAGGTTTGTTTTAAAATGTTCCTTATCACTCTGTGAAGTTCAGCAACAATTTTCCGAAGCCAAAATAAAACATATATGCACGGTCGTTAATTGGAGGAAATATTTCAACGTAATGCCAGTCGTCGAAAAAATAAATATAGCACAAAAGTCGATCGCGCCTGCAGTATAACATCAAGCGGCAAACGTCTGTGTTGTCTTTTTTACATAAACGACCTAATTAATGATATGATTAAGCTGTAGCATAGAGAAGACTGACAGGATGACATATCATTTCGTTGTTGGCCACTTATAAAGGAAGAGTGTTTTTTGTACACATGGCTGACATCTCAGAAGCACAAATATATCTAGTTACAGCTCCATGTTGGCAAGCACCCTGTTTGCTCATTCGTTAGGGTTGTTCTGGCCACAACCAGTAAACCCCTGCGTGTGCCACGTGCATGCTTGCAGGCTCGAATCTAGTTCTCGCTCATACGTCTGCATGTCGCTTTAAGTCAGGAAGTTTCTCAGGTACTTTACTCCAAGCTCTTAGGTCTCCTTCACCTGTAAAACTGCTTGGCCTCCGTTACATGTGGTGAAAAATTGTCGTGTATATATATATAGTGTTAAACATTTATTTAATTACTTAGGTGGTTTACGCAGAATATTTCACTTATAAGACGGTGGCCACCATTATGGCGGGAGGAACCGGACAAAACCTGGTTGAAACCCACGATCATACTGGGTCATTGCATGTGCTGCGCTAGCACGTTAACCACTCGACCACGAAGCGGCCGCTGTGAGTTTAAGTCCAGCTCATGATGGCTTCGTCTCCGGCCGTAAGTGCTTGGGAAGGTTTTCCAGCAGCCTACGGATGGTCATGGGTTTCCCCTGGGCTCTGCCTCTTTCCTCCCAGCATAATGCTTGCCACCGTCGTATAAGTGACATATCCTTGAGTACGGCGTAAAACACCAATCAAATAAATAAATAAATATATACTTTAGTTAAAGAAATCAAATCGGGTAGACCAAACTGTCACTTGTATTGAGATTCAAAAGCGTGATACAAATACCGGTATATTTAATACAACACAATTTATGAATCCTGACGGAACCATTTATAATTAAAATAAAATCGTTTAGTAGTAAATAAGCAATATTATTCTAATTGTATCTGGCACGACACCTCAGAGGGTATATACCCTTTACCTGTAAAACTCAGAGCATGTATCATGTAGCTATAGAAAAGACTTAAATATATACTTAATTTTACCCTCTTATTAAAACGCTGAATATCATCAAAGAATACAGATATATAGGTAATACGGGTACTCCACAAAATACTTTTAATTCTTTTAACATGGTACTTGATCTACCATAAATCTAGAGGTACCGTAAAGCAAAGTTTCTAGTCATGTCACCTAGTTTCCAATAAGCACACTACAAAAATTGAATGTAATACAATATTAATATCACATAATTGGAATAGAAGACGGTTGAACTCCGTTGTCAAGACATATACGTATCTTACGCTCATCCAGTATCATTAAATGAAGTTCTTTGTTTACGAATGTATAAGCCTGAAAATCGCTATATACATAGATATACTTCCAAGAGTGTAATCCTCGATAATAAGAATAATACTTGTCATTGAGACAAGTTTTATAAAATCTTTTGATGACCATGCACACAGGTATAGACAATTTCATGCATGCAGGTGTAGACAAGTACATGCATGCAGGTAAAGACAATTTCAAAAACTTTCAACGAACAAAATACAAGTATGAAATTACAGCCGTATATGTACAAATAGGCATTTGTCTCACTTGTCAAAGCACCATAGCAGAAAGTCAGAAATTTATTGATGCTTTGTCTTTCATGGAAAATAATTTGGTCTTTTGGTGTTATATCCTAGACAAATTTATTTCTGAAAATGTAATTAGTAGGAATTCGATGCACGAAATCCCTATTCATTTTCCCCTACATTTTTCGCAGTTTATTCGATTAAGTTAAATTCTTAAAACCAAATTTATGGTCAAATAGTAACGTAAGAACAATTTGCTCGGGATCCAGCGCTGTGAGCGTGGATGCTGTTACTTTCTAAAATAGGCATGGAAAATGAGTCAACAAATAGAGTATACTGTTTGATATCACGTTCACGTTATAAGCAACATTAAGTTTATGTGTAGAAAGTAGCAGTATTCAAGTTTAAAGTTTCAAGACATGGGATCCAGGTAGTCTATTTGAGCATCCACGGGCAAAAAAACAGTTTTCATTCATATTCATCTCCATGGTGACGAAGGCAAGGTCCTATGTTAGCACCAAAGAACCATACTGATTGAATAAAGTGTTACAAAACGCATCCAAGGATATACACATGACGGTACATCAAAGGTCCACTGAACAGAGTACAAACACGAATGACTGGCTCTACCACCCGTAGTATATTCTAGACCAGGAATCGTCCTCAAGGTGTTTCCTACAATATAAAAGGGAATGTCAGCAATTATAGACCATACGCAACCAAACATTTTTCTCAAAATGTTTTCAACCAATCTTATTCGTCCATCCTCCGTGGTTTCATTCAAAACTTCACCTGTGACTCATTTTCGTTTGAATAATAAATGGCTAACAGGATTATACAAGAAAAACCACAAGAAAATAAGACTGTTAACAATTACACACGTGGGTGTTGAATTAGAAGCGTCGTCCTCTTTTTTGAGTTTCTAAATTTAGTGAAGATAATGTTACAGAAATACTCATTATGATCAGGATGTATCAATGTTGTGATTAGGAGTGATCTCAAAATAGGTCAAAATTTGCGACGCTTTATATTCTGCTGACGAAAATTCTAAAGTAAGCAATATTTATTTGATTGGTTAATCTTAATACCCTTTACTCAAGAATATTTCACTTATACGACGGCGACCAGCATTATCCTGGGAGGAAACCGGGCAGAGCCTGGGGGGAAACCCACGACCATCCGCAGGTTGCTGGCGGACTTTCCCAAAGTACGCAATATAAAAAACATAATATAATGTACGTCACAAGAAATTTGTCAACAGCCAACCATTAAGGTCAAAAAGTCGCTGTGACGTCACTCTCTCACAAACACCTAACTTTCAAGTTAACGATGTGTTCCCACGGGCTTTGCTATCCTCTGGATACCAAGGACATAAGTACAACCATTAAGGTCAAAAAGTCGCTGTGACGTCACTCTCTCACAAACACCTAACTTTCAAGTTAACGATGTGTTCCCACGGACTTTGCTATCCTCTGGATACCACAGACATATGTACTTACATGAACATACCGTAATACTGAATCATGCTTTTAGCCTCAGAAACTCCATCAATGTCCCTTCTTCCACGGCGTCGTCAAACGCCTGGTAATCCTGAAAGATAAATGAATTAACTACTTACTACCCTATCACAGTTTAGTGGATGTTCTTTAATCAACAATCTGCAGTTAAATGGGCCGGTTTTCAAGGCCACTCACAACAGAAAAATATCCACATGTATCTATCACTATATAAGAATCCACAAAAAAGCGAAATTACACCGGTGTCATTCCAAATAAACTAAATGAGATGTTTTCCTGACGAGAGATCCGATCTTACACTTTTACAAATTTTATCTGTAAATTTCAGCCAAGTCTGTTGTATGAGTGATGCTAGAATGTATTCTGATATTGCAACAGATTATTGTGTTAAATACAACAAAGACATTCTATTTAATTCAACATAAAGATTCTATTAGACTAACGGGATATTATGTTGAATATGACACAGTATTATGTTATTCTAGCATTACTAGAATTAACAGATTAATTTTTGAGTGTACAGACGTCAACATTATCGGTACCCAGTCATAGCTTACGGTTTTCAAGTCCTCCTAATTAATACAGAAATACGTATCTCGGTTGTAGATTACCGATACATAAGCTGTTCGTATGCTGACCACGATGATACATATATCCTGGGGCAAATGCTCAAGAGGTCCTATATCATCAGTTATATCTGTGACCATTTGCCAGCTATAAAACTGTCCTCGCTGCTCTGGTGTAGGGCATTCAAGACCAGAGAAGTCAAGAATTTAACATCACTATCTTTTTCACTTAATTCTGCTTAGCCTTCCACAAATGCTGTAGCTGTCAATAATTGTAAGGTCGGTTCCCAAAACGACGTTTGAAACAAATCACCGGATAACCAAGAAATAACTGCATTGAAAGTTACTCTTTAATGTGCGAAAAGATTGGGAAATTAGGGTACCGGTAATAGGAATATGGTCATCATTATATATTTGATTTGATTTATTTCTTTCAAACGCCGTACTCAAGAATTTCACTCATACGACGACGGCCAGCCTTAGGAAGGAAACCGGGCAGCGCCTGGGGGAAACACACGTCGATCCGCAGATTTCTGCCAGATCTTCTCACGCTAATCGCCTTGGCCATGCAGCCCCTCTTTTCACAAGACCCACTCAGTGTATATGCAGTAGCCTAATTTGGACGTCAAACTCTCAACTGAAATTATGTTTTAGGTCGATGAAACTGGCCCACTTTTAATCTCTGTGGGACAGCTCAATTGATTGTTTCCTGTTTTGAGTGTGTGGACCCAGACCATTTGATTAACACGGAGCATTAGAGAGTTCCTGTATGTCAGTAACAACCCAATGACACAATGGCGGGCCCCATCATTTTTCCATAGCAGTGAAGAGAATATACTCTTTCCAGATGGCGTAGATCACATTTGCGGTATGTTCTACAGAAAGTGTGACGGTAAACATCAATCTTGTTTTAGTCATGAAATCTTTTGAAAGAGGCATATAATGACAGTCATGCATTGTTACATGTCTCTCCGCTTATCAGCGTATGACATATAACAATGGCTTATTACCGTCTCGACTACATCCGGGTTCTGGCAGTTACCCTAAAGCTATAAAGCTGTTAACATATTGCACAATTTCTTTCAATTCATCTTTACTTCAACTTAGGCGTCTCGCCAGGCATTCCAACACATGCTATTAAATTCAGCTGCATTTGTTTTTTAAGAGTCGTGCAGACTGATGTGGACCTGATACATATCCTTGCCATAATTAAGGCTATATAACACAGCAGGCTTTATTCTGTCTTCCGTACCATCACCCTTGCTGTGGTCGTATAGGCCCTAAGTAAAAACTTCTTGCGTGGTGCATCAAACAACGATCAAATAAATGAATAGAGTGAGTGAGTGAGTGCTTGAGGTTTACCTCAACAATTTTTCAGTCATATGACGACGAAGGAATCGTTAGGGTGCATGTACGTGTAATGTGCCTCCTTGTTGCAGGACAGATTTCCACCGCTCTTTTATATAGTGCTGCTTCACTGAGACAACTTACTGAAGGCAAGTAAGACGGCCCGCCCGAGCCATTATACTGATACGGGTCAACCAGTCGTTGCACTATCCCCTTCACGCTAAACGCCAAGCGAGGAAGTTACAACTTCCTCTTTTAGAGTCTTAGGAAGTGGGGGGGGCTCCGTGGCTCAGTCGGTTAGCGCGCTAGCGCAGCGTAATGACCCAGGAGCCTCTCACCAATGCGGTCGCTGTGAGTTCAAGTCCAGCTCATGCTGGCTTCCTCTCCGGCCGTACGTGGTAAGGTCTACCAACAACCTGCGGATGGTCGTGGGTTTCCCCCGGGCTCTGCCCGGTTTCCACCCACCATAATGCTGGCCGCCGTCGTATAAGTGAAATATTCTTGAGTACGGCGTAAACAACAATCAAATAAATCCAATAAATAAATTTAAAGTCTTAGGTGTGACTCGATCAAGGATTGATCCTGGATCTACCGGTCCCGATAAATGAATAGAAGTGTAAACTACAGAAGTCAGTGTGACATAACTGGCATCACGTATAACCGCTGAGCGCCGCCTCTCGTGGATCAACCTCAGTTAGGGTTTGGACTGTTCATGTAAATTCTTCAATAATAGCAACTTATACAGCCCCAATGCACCACACCTTACACAGAATTACGTAAAACAAATTGCAATATGTTAATAGTCATTTATCTATTTGTTTGACTGGTGTTTTACGCCGTACTTAAAAATATTTCACTTCAAACACGGCGGCCAGCATTATGGTGAGAGGAAACCGGTCGTACCCAAGGGGATACGCATGATCATCCACAGGTTGCTGGCAGACTTTCCCATTAATAACTATTTATAATACTTCACTGGTGACGTCAAATCTCCCGTGACATTGCAGTTCTGAAGCCATTTGGCGCATGTTGGCTGTCGTACATACGTGTATACGGTCTTACCCCGCAGTATTGGTCCCCATTGAAGATCTGAGGCGGAAGCGCTGTCGGAAGCCCGCACAATTCCCTCATTTTGTCCTTTTCCTCTGGTTCCCGAGCCAGGTCAACTTCCGTGTATGGAATGTGCTTGATGTCCAGGACATCTTTTATCCTCTGCTGTTTCTTACCGATCTGCAAAATATCACACCCATCATTACGTACAACACATAATGCAGGCTTCTTCTTAGCCATCTGTAAAATATCACACCCATAGGCCTACACACGTTTAGAGCAAACACCGCAGGTGGATAGGTGGATAGCATACCAGCTCGGCACAATGAATGTGAAGCCTCTCACCAATGCGGTCGCTGTGAGTTCAAGTCCAGCTCATGCTGACTCTCTCTCCATAATTGGTAATGACTGCCAGCAACGAGCCGATGATCCTATCTTTTCCCCGGCCTCCGCCCATTGTCCTTGCACCATAATGGTGGCCGCCGTCGTATAAGTGAAATATTCTTTAGCATGGTGTAAAACACAAATCAAATTAAATCAAATAAATAAATAAATCCTACCGATCTGCAAAGTATCACTCATATATCTGCAGTAGGCCTAAATAACGGAGGAATCATACATTATACATGTTATACAACAACACGTAATCTTAAAAGGTCATATCGCCGAAAGAAATTCAGACTTTTTGATCTGGTTCAGCCGAAAGCAAAAATGAGTTGCATTTGATTCCTAACTAAGATTTCTGAGCCTATAATTTTCTGGAAAATGTCAATTAGGAGAATTATAGGGAGAAATCCGTCACCGTCTATACTGTCCGCCAGACGAGAAAACATGCAAAATGAGGCAGCGCAAAGATTAACACAATGCAACGTTCGCTCGATCCCTAGGTAAGCTAGCGCGCTTACCAACTGAGCCACGGAGGCACCCACCCCAGTGCGAATTAGAAGTCTAGTAAACAAAATACGGTCTTCCTTTCTATTGATAATGTTTCATAAAGTACTCGTAATTGTCGATGGCAGACCTGAAGTCACATGGTAGACCGCATAAGTTTCCGAAAATAAGTAGACCGAAAATTTCCCGTCGTCTAGACAACAAGGGGAGATAACTGACTAAAAAAATCAGACTTTCTAAATATAGCTACTTCAGTGAGTTGATGGTCGAAGGAAATCCCAGGATAAAACCGAACATTCGATCTTTCACTCAGGGTAAGATACGAGTCAGTAGAAATGTGGACTTCATGTAGATGACATCTAAAATAACAGCACAGCTGTTTCGACGTCAGTGGTATGTCCCTTTAATAAGTCCTTCAACACTTTCTGCTGTTCTTTTGTCTTAACTCGCTCTATAAACTAAATGCATCAGTGCGTCAAACCAGACATTCATACATCGCAGCCGCCAAGCAAAACTGACGTTCCATGTCAATGATCGCACGGCCAATTCTCATAACAGCGTTCAACACAATCACCTAGAACTAAGAGAAAGAACTAAGAGAAAGAAGTACATAAAATACGATATTTAGACGGTTTCATACAAAGACCTGGTAAGCAGCGAACAGTTTTCAATGATGTTAGAAAGATGCAAGGGATGTTCTAAACGAGTGAATGAAATCAACATCCACATTTCTACCAGTGCTTGTTAATAAGTTGTCGATAGTCAGAATATGTATATCTGTTCTATATATGCAGGCCCAACTATGCAGGGGGTGGGGGGGGGGGAACCAACGACCATCCGCAAGTTGCTGGAAGACCTTCCCACGTACGGCCGGAGAGGAAGCCAGCATGAACTCACAGCGACCGCATTGGTGAGAGACTCCAGGGTCATTGCGTTGCGGTAGCGCGCTAACCGACTGAGCCACGGAGGCCCCTGATTGCATGCATGTGGGTTTTACGTCAGGATGTATGTCAGTGTGTTTGTTAGGTAACCGTCATTGAGGTTGGCGTTAAGTCATAATCACGCAGTCATTCAATATCATGATGCTTCACACGGACCTTTCAAACTGAGCATATATTTGATGTGGCGTGAGACTCCAATTAAAAACAATAAATTATAGAGATAATTAGTACGCTGACCTGAATCCAGTATTCGGGTGCGCCGAATTCCGTAACAACTTTAGACTGGCTTCGAATTCACACCCAATCACTACCTCGTGTATCAGTCTATAAACTACTTTTGTGTGCTGCACTTCTGTCTTTCGCTTTGCATAGACAGGATCAACAAAAACATATTTGTGAATTCAGAGCACGATTTAGGCATGCAAACGTTAACTGGTGCACATGCATACATATGCGTACTTTGATGTGCCACTATCTGCACATAATATTATCTATGCCACAAAGCATGTGTATTAGAGTTCATTAAGAGCTGTATTTTTCAATTTTAGTTTCACTGAGGGGACCTCTGTGGCCGAGGGGATTTGCACGCCAGCGAGGCGCAATGACCTAAGATCCTCTCACCAATGCGATCGTTGTGAGATCAAGTCCAGCTCATGCTGGCTTCCTCTCCGGCCGTACGTGGGAAGGTCTTCTAGCAACCTGCCGATGGTGGTGGCTTTCCCCCGGGCTGTGACTGGTTTCCTCCCCCCATAATGCTGGCCGCCGTACAAGTGATATACTCTTGAGTACGGCGTTAATCAAAAACATCAATCAAATGAAGAACGAAATTCACTGACGGTTTTATGAGACTAGTCTTATACTATTCTAAGATTCTGATTTGGATTGCTCTTTATTTTTCATTTGCATAATATATGACGAGGCCTCCATACGCTTTTTGTATGAACATTAGCTTTAAAGCAATCAAACGGGAAATGGACTTTGTGATCATTGTTTTACAATTCCTGTAAATGTATGACGAACGCTACACGTATGTAGGATTTGACGTCTTGATTCCATCCAAGTAAACAACCCTTCATATATAGCAGTTCTCTGCCAGACACGCATGAATATATCAAAATGTTCACATCAAGATCAGTTGATAACTATGTCAGAGGAAAGGCGTCTATATTCAATGCACGGAATCCGCATGAAATTTCAAAGTCGATGTCCTGATATATAATCTAATGCACAGACGTATGCATACGGCCTTATACTGCATTTCGTGTACCGCATATAGGGATTTTCACACGTGCGGCAGGAGAGGTGTCAAAACATTTTTTTTTTTTGCACCTTTTCTGAATGTATGAATCACAAGTTAATAGGGTATTCTACATGTGACAAATGCAAATCAGGAAACAAGTGACATCTAATAAATTACGCTTAACTGCATTGTTTTCACCTAATTCTGCTCAAGCCAAGGTGCTGGGAGCGTGCAAGTTCCTACTATTTAAAATTGTATAAGGACAGTTCGTCGGCCACTCCGGTTTTACTCACTATGCTGTATTCTTTTATATGGTAAGAATCGGGTAGTTAGTGAACGAAAAACGTGTATTGTTCCAAGAGTCACGTGCAGCCTTAACGAAAATATTTGGTGGATGAGACAAAATCACGTAATGTATCAGGCTACAACACTTTAAGCCACATGTCTCTTTTCTCAATTCTCATTTTTATTCAACGGCTTAAGACTTTAAGTCAAAAGTTCAAACACAGCTACATTTAAAATGTTTTGTTCCACGAAAAAACGATTTTTTTTACTGCAGTACAATGTACTAACCACAGTTTGAGTTCTCTGTTTTGAGTTGGCTGTTCAAGCACTTGCAATTTATGATTAAGTCTTTAATAAGTTGCTTGATGAATACGAACCCACGAGTTTAGTGATGCGCTCAAGATTCCAGAGCCCAAGAAAATCACTGTACTAATACAAATACGCAATGGTTCCAACGTTAGCAGCCCAGCCAGAGCTGGGTTCGAACACACGACCTCACTTGTCACGCAACAAATAGTCTGAGGTGACTTAAATCGCTCAGTCAACGGTATGATGATTACCGTTGTTATCATTATTTACATGCACTGTCTGGTAAATACGAGACGCCTTAGTCTGGCCGTTGAAGTGGATTGGACTGACTTGGGACAAGAGGCTGCAGATGTATCTCTTAGAATACAGCGGTTCTGTATAACACCGGAATAAACATCCTCTGTCCTCAGACGTTTGTATATCCCACGAGAGTAAGTTCCAACTCTTGTGTCCTTGTTCGTGTACATTCAGTATATACAGGTGTAGAAAACACATGAGCTGTAACGGGTGCCCAGCTTACAGGGTGTCTCATGTTTCAATTTTAATTGCATAGGCCCCCGCTATTAGATCAGAGATCCCTGTCTGCAGTGCTACAGGAGTCACTGTTTCAGCGTACCAACTGTTAGAGTAGGTCCCTACTCTAAGTCCATTACATGCTTTTAAGCAGACCCATGCAATCACAATGGAACCGTTCACATGACATGTGGCGGCTCACAGTGTATCTGGTGATACCACACTGCAGGACAGAAGGCAATTTTCCCTGCTGTAGTCGTAAGCATTTTGTTTACAGGTCGATCTTGACCTCCCTTTGCCACGCCCTCTGGATGGAACTCATCTCCTTGCTCCTGTCTCTCACTGCCACTCCCAGCAACACCAATCCCCCACCCCTCCCCCCAGCCTCCCGTTCCTTTTCGTCAATATCTCTGCAGCCCTTTGTGAAATGAAGCCCCAGTAGGCTTCCATATAAATCGCACAGGCGATCAGTTATCATGTATCTCAGAACAGTAACAAAACAGCGAGGCAAAATGAGTCAGCCTATATCAGCTCTCTGCAGACACGAACCGTTTTTTCTTCCTCACCATGCTCAGACAGAACACTGAACTCGAATATAGTCATGCACATATATACACATATATACATATACTTACATCCCTGCTGGTGGTGACCGAAGTCACATACAATAACAGACTCATAGCTGGTACCCTATTGTCCACGACACTGATTTCGTAAACCTCGTGTAACTGTATCCAGTGTAGACGTGTGCAGTGCTGTTGTAGCTTCCCCCAAGGCAGTGCACACGAACAATCTGTGGCAATACAGAATTCAACAAGCGAGCCAGCTGTAGTTGTGTATCCCGCGATTACGAGCGCTCTGTCCGTCAGTCTGTTCTGGTTGTACGCAGCGGGAAGGTTTCCCCAAGTAGAGCTACTGAATCATCGCTCACAGTGTATCACAGGCCCTTCCGTGACCTTTCAACTCTGAAATGTGACACTGTTTTAGAGGCTCCTGACGGGTAGGCCTACGAAGTGCTTCCTGGTAAGTACTTTTTTTCTGTGTTTCAGAACCGTGCACTACACGCATTTCCAGCAAATAATGACTTCTACGTATTTCTTGTCAGGTGATAAAGACAGCAAAAAGTGTGCAAAAAGTTATATCCCCAGGACGTAATTAAAACAAAATCTAACTCGCCTGACTCAAGTATAATTCTATTAGCGATAGAATGCTATTCATTAAGCCTTCTATATGAATCACTGTCGCACCATTCGTGATGGGTACGTGTAATGAGCTTCGCAACAGGTTCATATTCATGTCAGGCTAGCTACAGTGTGCTAGGCCTGCGCCAAGTTTGATATGACACAATAGTAAAATGCCTACATTATATATAGGCATATATATAATAGGCATATATATATATATATATATATATATATATATATATATATATATATATATATATATATATATATATATTCAGAGCACCGAATTCTGCTTAAGACATGGTGCTAGGTGGTGTGTGAGGTAAATTGACAAGAGGCCGTATTTCACCAGTTACATGTGACTATTTGCCAGCTATCACACTATCGTCGCTGCTCTGGTCTTACCCTTTATACTGTAAATCATATTATATTCTTGTGTTAACAGTTATACGGTTTCGTTCTTGAAATAAAAGGACATTGTTATAGCAGAATGAGTATGTGTCGCCCTGAGATTTTAAGGACTATTGTCAGATCAGAAAACCGCTATGTATGATTGGCTGATAAGGGCGTAGCGCACGCCATGCGTGTCTCAGAGATAACGTCGCGTTCACGAGATATACAGCTTATCTATAACGTGTATAGTTGATCTATATGTGTAACATCTCATCAATGTCATGATCAACTCATGGTACCAGTATACATCGCTCCACAAGATTCACTCACCATTTCAGCCATGTTTATTTAGAACCCGTTCTGAATGTGTGTTAGATGTGAGTTCGATCCCATGCAGTTCCTGCCATCTGTAAATCTATGCGCCGAAACAGACATTCGTATACCAGCCGTCAACCAAAATGGACCTTCTGGGTTAATAATCGCGAGGCTAATTGCCAAAACCACGTTTATCACAAACTAGCAACAAGCTAAGAAAGCATATAAAGTACGAAAATAAGACGGAGTCGTATAAAGAGAAGCAGTCATCAGTTTTCAGTGATGTAGGTGACTGAGTGAAATCAGTATTCAAACTGTGTACCATGCTAGGTTATAAGTTGTTGATAATAAAATATGTATCTCACTTGCGTTTTGATTGCAACTGTTCATATATCCGAAGTGGCGATCTAATTCAACACGATGAACAGAGAGCCCCTAGGCCCGGGTTAAGTCACACATAGCCGGTAACGGATATACCCTGCGATAATTCCTGGATGTTTGCATGACTACATACAGATCACAAGAGAAGAACATTACTACGTGACATTCGGTCACAGCCAAAGTTGTATGCATCAATTATGAATTTATGACAGTTATTTTAGGTACATTTAAAAATTGATTGCATTAAACATTGATTGATAAAAGACAGATTTCTCTTTTACGCGATCTATAGAGCCTACCTGTTTGCGTAGGTTCCCGAAATATGCAGCAGATGTGGCTATGAAAGCGCCAGTCCTGGTAGTTAACGCCGAATGCCCAACTTTTGCATATGAAGACGAGAATGTTCAGCACATGTCGTTCTGCTTTACGCAAAGTTATAATTAAAGTGCAACTGGGATTATTTTAATTCGATAGAGTATGCAACACTTCCTCATGCAGTATGACACTTGGCTGATGGTCACGTACAATGGGTGAAATCAGGATTCTTGTTGTTGTTCATTAGTTAGGGGTGGGGGGGGGTGTAACTGTAAATGCTTAAATAGTGAATGGGAACTTGGACATTCCCTAGCACCGTGGCTTAATCGGACTCAAGAAAGATAATGCAGTCACGTCATAAGCAATTTATTAGATGCCTTTAGTCTAGAATTAATCAAAATGCTGTGATGTCATAACATTCAATCACACTGCAATGGCAAAGAAATCATTGTTTGCGATTTTCAGTAAAACCTGATTTGAGGTTCAATAAATATCTACAAGGGAGTAATCATTGCAAGTTCCGACTTCCGTTCAGAATCATTGCCAGTTGCCTCACAAATGACGTATATTTATACGTTCTGAACCTCCTGAGCCAGGGACCGTATCAGCATTGATTAGAAACGCGAGGTTGTATTTATAAGCATCGGTTAAGATGAGGTTGTATTGATAAGTATCGGTTAAAATGAGGTTGTATTTATAAGCATCGATTAAGATGAGGTTGTATATTTAACACTAGTAAATGCGAGGTTTCGCAAACATCGGTTGGTGGTACGGCCTTGGTTAGTGGTACGAAGTTGAATTATATGCATCGGTTAACACGAGGTTGTGTAAAAATGGTTAATATGGATATACAGTTGTTAGTACGAGGTTGTATAGGCATGGATTAATACGCGGTTGTATCACATCAGTAAATACGAGGCTTTGCAAGCATCAATTAATGGTACGAGGTTGTATTTATAAACATCTGTTAACACGAGGTTGTATAGACATCGCTTAATAACGGTAATATTAAGCATTGCTTAATACGATTGGGTCATATCAAAGGCTTTAAAATTGCTTTAATAAAATGAGCAGTTAGAGCAAGGAAACAGGACTGGTTGGCCCGGTGTCAGCATAATGTGACTAGGTGGGGTGCCATGTCTGGTGTCTTCGGCATGATACTCTAGTGGAGGCAGCACTCGCCGTGCCAGAAGAATACACAATATATGTACATAACGACTTCACGTCGTCATATGACTGAAAAACCCAGAGCATACATCCATACTAAACGAGATAGTATAAACCTCACCTAATTCGCGGCAGTCACGCTTCAGCATATCTTTATGTTTGTATTTATTTATTTGATTGGTGTGTAAACGCCTTACTCAAGAATGTTTCGCTCATGCGAAGTGCGGAGGGAATCGGAGCACCCTGATTAAACCGCGATGACCTTTGGCAAGTAACTGACAAACTCTCATGCGTGACGTACATGTACTCATCCGCCCGGAGCGAGCTCACGGTGTACTACTACAAAGGTCATGACCTTTCCGATGGCGTCAGGTGAGAAAGGTTAGATCTAGACGGGCTCATACACTGAGAAGCAGTCAACAGTTTCCACTGAGGTTGGAAAGACGCAAAGAATGTTCTAGGCGAATGACTGAAATCATTGTTTAAATTGTGTACTGTGCTAGTTTATTTATTTGTTTGATTGACGTTTTACTCAAGAATATTTCAGCTCCTTTAATTATATTGCTTTTATATCAGTCTAATGGGAACGCCCCTTTAGACATATTTGAATGTTGGACTTGGCGCTTGGATCCTGTCTTTTAACATGGGTCAATCATTTAAGGGGTCCTGAAAGCAAGGTGACACGAATCCTATTTACCTGTAATATCGCTGTTATTGCATGTATGCGTTCATCGGACTGACGCCAGGTTTATGCACAGATGAATCAGTAGGCCTACTGCCACGTATAAACAACCTCCTTTCGCCAGGTATATCTGGCAAACCTACAAAACGAACATTTAGAATAAAACTGAGCCACTAAGCCACCAAAGTGGTCAGATCTTTAGAGTGTCATGCCATATAAGAGACATTTGGGTAAGAACTTAGAACATTCTTTACCTGTCGTCGACCTGTACCATGTACTATGCATATCTCTCAGTGCCGGTATAGAGAAAACCATGGTCATTCACATTCTACACACCTCTTGACATAACGCAGTAGCCCGGTTTCCTCATACCATATAGTGCTGGCCGCCGTCGTATCAGTGAGTGCGGCATAAAACACCAATGAAACGAACACATAAATAAAGCAGTAGCGAAGCTAGAGAGAACTGGATTCGACCTCATTTATCCGTTACAGGATCGGGCAAATTCAGCCATATATTTGGAAGAACACAGAGCCAGAGGTACTAGAGTACAGTTAGAGTACAGGTATACAAATGACACACACATGGAATTCATTGTATCACAAGAGTCATGCGCACAGCATGTTTATTTCTGGCAAAATAATGCTCTCCTAAAACAAAACCAATTCACATTAGCTATACAGGTTCACAGTCATTAAGACGTATGAAGACAGGGAATATGTAAGGAATTAGATCACAAAAGACGACTGCAGTGCTTGTAGTGTTTGGAAGAGAAAGTAAAACAGATTTGATTCTGCATATAAAGAAGAAAGTAGAGACAGACTTGGAACCTTTTTTCACAACTTTTAACTGATTCGCACTTTTCCTTCTCGTGAACTTCTTGGAGGGGGTTGGTAAGGGAGGATGGGAGTGGTAGGGCAGCTTACTTGTAAAGAATGAGTTTAAAACACTGACAAGCAAAAACTAAATTTTAGTCCCAATGTAGTGAGTACGAATAGGGACTCTTCGTGACCGGCATCTCAACTTAACAAAAGCAAACTCTATGATATAGTTTCTGCAGGACATTCTGGATTTCGCATGTCTGGTTCTGGTGTTGTAGATTGCGAAGACTGGTGCTTATTCAACTTCAGACAACATTCCTAAGCAGAGCCACTAGCAAACACGCATAGCTTCGTCAGTACAGGAGTACGTCTTTCTGATAACATACACAGACCATTTCACATAGTTGCGAAATATGTATTTACAAGAAAATCAAGAAAATGTGTGGGTGAGTGTGTGTGTGTTTGTGTGTGTGTGTGTGGGGGGGGGGGGGGGGGGGGGCACAATTCATCACTTCATTCATATTACAAAAAGATCTTAATATTTACTTTATTTTACATAAACTAACATTGTAGCGAAGACAGAGCGTAATGCCTTCATATCGTGTCCAAAAAGTCCCTTGCACCTAGAATCGCAGAAAACCGCTGAATTAAAGCACACAAATTTCTCACAGCACAATACATGAACTCATTCCAGCTGTTTTAAAGGTGTTGAATTGAACATGCCGCTCGAAAGTTTTCCATCAAAGCAAGTCACCTCCTATACAATGAATTGCATCACCCAACCCAAGGCGCATCTCCCGGATTTGGATTATTCTGATGTGTACGGTACTGTACACAATCTGATAAACCTTTTTTTATGTTTCATTCCTTCATATTGGCCTTGCATCGCACAGTACTTGGACTTTCCATTACACCTGCTCACTTCAAAGGATAATGAATACGGATAATCTGATTTAGCACCGTAAACGGCTTTGCATCACGTCACCGAGTTTCTTAAGTCATTTAAATACGTAATCAGAACAGAGCAATGTTACCACTGCTAACTTGTGACTTTAGAAAATGTACATCTGACAAGGTTAGAAAGTCACTTGCGACCAGTTGTTCAAAAGTGTATTAAAGTTAAGCCAGTCTTAAATCTTAATACCAGTCTCCATCCTAATACAAAGTAAATGGTACTTCAATCTGGATTAAAGTTAATACCGGGATTAAGTACCAATACATTTTTGAACAACTGGGCTTAGGACTGTCATATAAACTAGCTGATCTCTTGTGGTTATTGTGATTAACAATTTGGTCTCATGGGATTAGTTAGGTAAACAATCTGGTCTCATGGGATCAGCGGAATAGAAGCCATTTCTGACTTAAGTCCAAATTTAAAAACTTTACGATTCCTTGTTTTTGATATTGACACTTGTGTTAATGTGACACTGATGAGGTGGACAATTTCTTTAATTTCTAAAGCCCCAAAGTAACCTTTATGATCATATTTCAAATTTTGACTGTTGTCAGAAATGGCTTAGTGGAATCGGTCCCGGGCCCTCAGAGAAACCAACGTTTTGAGAATTCAAAAAGACCAGAAGGTGCTTTGCTTAGATTGACATTTAAGTAATCAATACAAGGGAAAAGCTGGAAAAGTTGATAGCCTGGTGATAGGGATCAAGGTTTTGGGAATACAAAACGGCTACCAGGAACTATTGTTCAGATTGATATTTTAAATACTCAATAATGGGGAAAACCTCTGAAAAAGCTGACCGCCAATGCTTTGAAAACGACCAGCACTTAATATTTGAGTAGTTTTTTTGCACACAGTTATCTGCATTCAAACCCTGGCAACTGAATTACTAGCCGATAATTTGCACGATCAGAATAAATGAAAATGCTCAGCTAGTCAACATGGCTGCCCGCAAAGTCCACAGCACTCTCCACTTTACCTTATTTGCACGTGGTTTAAGGTAAACATTAAAACTAATTACTGGCGAATTTAAAAACGGAAATCCATCAACTTACATATCACCTAAAGCTCAATTTGTCTAGACTTTTCATTTAAGGAAAGCTTAAATATATAAAGGTTTGTTATAAACTGCATCAAAACAACGCGTCCGAATTTGGACATTGAGGCTGAAAAAAGTCTGTAAAGCTGGAACCCTTCTTGCTGATTTCACATGGCTCGTCTTTGAAACTCTACACAGTACAACACCAACACTACAAACACGCTAGACATCATAAAGCTATTGGTACTTTACAATTTTGCTTTTGCATTACATATACACATACAGTATATGGATAGATTAATGTATCCTGGCTGTGAATGAAGCAGTCTAGTGTAACCACTTTATATGAACATAAAAACCTGATAAAATGACATTCCTAGTACGTCAGCTATAAATAGGTGTAGACATATACACTTTGTACAAATTGTTATGGCGCATTCCCATAAGGTATAACGAGGATATATGTACAATATGTCATATAATATACACTTTATACAAACAGCTCTACAGGTTTGTGGATTTGTGCCCATTGAATAACAGCACCATTTGATAGCAGGGTTCAAATGCACTACAATGAGTTACTGCCACATGACTTAAGTTCTGCACTCGTCATACCATTTTTACATCACCATTTTCTATCCCACACTCCAGGAGCCACTTTCACAAAGCTTCATATGTCATATTTCTTGTAATTTTTTTTCGTTAAAGACGCTGTCTACGTTATAGTTCCGTAAGGCAACGTCATTCATGAGAATAGTTACAAAAAATTGATTTATGAAGTTTTGTGAAAAGGGCCCAGTAACCGTAAGACATGAATCTGTTAGAGCGACGTAAGAAACCATCAAGTACAGCAAGATTAATTAACTTCTTCACAGGAATATACTGCATAGTCAATGGTCGAAAACCGCTAATCAACAGAGCATGAAAAGAAAATGTCCACACGAACAAGATCAAAGATTAGACAGCAGTGTTTCTATCTCGCTTCGTATGAGTTTATTGCATAAATCTAAGACCAATAAAGACATTAGAGAAATATTTGTAAAACATATTTGAGCAGAAGATTATCCTTGAAAGATATCCATCAAAAAAAAAAAAAAAAAAAAAAAAAAAACATGGAAGCGAAAAAAAATTGCTGACAGTTTCACTCGTCAACATGCTTCTTCAAAATTTAAAGGCTTAAAATTTAAACGGCTTTATATCAATGCTCACAACCAAGAGGAAAAAATGCCTCCAATAATTAGAAGACTACGTAAACAGTTAGAAATATCATACATGTAGTAGGCTGCATAAAGAACCAAAACGTAGATACAGCTAGGATGGAATTTCTTTTCTTCTCTTTTCATCACTAATTTCATATGGGAGACCTGAATCCATTCAGCTTGAATTGACTGAAATAAATCATTTCATAATTTCTTAAAATGGTTTATTTCTTCATGTATGCAGCCAGATGTACTTTGTGTTTCCGACAGTCAAAACATTGGATGCCTAAGAGTCAGGGACGTTCTCGTTGAAGGGCCATGGTCAAGCCTGGAAATAAGCAGCAGGGCAAGTATGATGTCCAGCACAAATCTGCCTTGAAAATAACATTACTTTATTACTGGTAGCTGAATGATGTGCCATTATGTAGTGCACCAACATTAAAATTATTTCCAGGTTAGGCCATGGTACTCTCGTCGTTTCTCATAATGGTTCCAGTAAACCGTCTCACTCAATATGCCATTTAGCTGTTACGACACGACGACATTGCCTTTCTACGGCCCAATCATGGCGATATATGTTCAGGTACTAGATACCAGAATTTCAATGTGAATGCCAGAATTTGTATGTGGATGCCAAAATTTCAATGTGGATACCAGAATTTGGAAGTGGATGCCAAAATTGGTATGTGGATGACAAAATTTTAATGTGGATGCCAGAATTTCTATGTTTTTGTACTTTGTAACATCCTGTACCACTGGCATATCTATGGTAAATGCCCTAAAATTTTTCCTTAAACATGTATTTTAAGACGCAATAAATGTCATAAAACACTACCTTCCGTATGAATGTAATCATACCCTCCAAACAAACGGTCAACAGAAATTTGGTAAAATGTGGGCTCAGTGATAGATGAAATTTTAAAATCATTTACTGTAATTCAGATAGCTAAAACAAACATTTTTAGAAAAAAACTAGTGTTGAATATACCAACCCATGTGAAATTTGACAGAGTTTACTCCTATGCCCTATTAAAAGCATTGACATGATTTTGTAAAGGGAGGTCACTCTGTTATCATAACTCAAGATCCCTGCATTACCATCCAAGGTGCATCACAACTAAATCAATGACCCATGGTTCAGTTACGCTACATAGTGCTTAGTTAGGAACCCTTGGGTATGGCTTAGGGTGCAGATGTTCCCAAGGAGGTGGTGGGTGGAGTAGCTATGGGCAGGTTGGGTACGGTGGTGAGTTCCCCTAGGCTGGGCGAGTCCTCTGGCAGGTAGAGGGTGATCCCAGACAGGTAGATAGCCGGGATGGACACATGAGAGGTCACCTGAGCTCTGTAACCAGGTATCTTTGTCTCCTCTCGTAATACATTCACTACCTGACCTGTTAAAATACAACAATAACATGGTCAGATAGACAGAAACATAACCAAATCTACAAGTCAGGACAAACAGCAACACATGGAAGAGAAAGGCTTGTCCTATGCTCCAATTTCATTTATGGGAAAAATTGCTCATGCAGTGAAATTGAAGTTTTGAAGACTTGGTCTTCATCGCACTTGATCACTGAGGGCCTACAGTTACATGTAACAAAGCCTTAATCAATGCATCCATTATTGTTATACACCTTGAATTCTCTTATTACTTTTCAATGATATTAACTACTTTAAGGGCAATTTAAGTGGACAAAATCGTATTCTCTTAACCAGTACCAGTATGTGTTGGAAATCAAGAATATTTTTTCCCTCATCCGACGGCTGAACTAAACTTGAATGCCTGGAGTAAAGCACTATTCTTTGCAAGGTAACTATCAAACCTCCTGACTTTGCAAGGTAACTGTGAAACCTCCTGACTTTGCCAGGTAATGCTCAAACTTCCTGACTCTGCCAGGTAATTGTCAAACCTCCTGACTTTGCCAGGTAATGGTCAAACTTCCTGACTCTGCCAGGAAATTGTCAAACTTCCTCACTCTGCCAGGTAATTGTCAAACTTCCTGACTCTGCCAGGTAATTGTCAAACCTGCTGACTCTGCCAGGTAATTGTCAAACCTCCTGACTTTGCCAGGTAATGGTCAAACTTCCTGACTCTGCCAGGAAATTGTCAAAGTTCCTGACTCTGCCAGGTAATTGTCAAACCTTCTGACTCTGGCACGTAATTGTAAACCTCTTGACTTTGCCAGGTAATTCTCACACCTCTTGACTTTGCCAGGTAATGGTCAAACCTCCTGACTCTGCCAGGTAATTGTCAACTTCCTGACTTTGCCAGGTAATTGTCAAACCTCCTGACTTTGCCAGGTAATCCTGACTCTGCCAGGAAATTGTCAAACTTCCTGACTCTGCCAGGTAATTGTCAAACCGTCTGACTTTAGCAGGTAATTGTAAAACCTCTTGACTTTGCCAGGTAATTCTCACACCTCATGACTTTGCCAGGTTATGGTCAAACTTCCTGACTCTGCCAGGTAATTGTCAAACCTTCTGACTTTGGCAGGTAATTGTCAAACCTCCTGACTTTAGCAGGTAATTGTAAAACCTCTTGACTTTGCCAGGTAATTCTCACACCTCTTGACTGCCAGGTAATGGTCAAACCTCCTGACTTTGGCAGATAATTGTCAAACCTCTTGACTTTGGCAGGTAACTGTCAAACCTCCTGACTTTGGCAGGTAATTGTCAAGCCTCCTGACTCTGCCACGTAATTGTCAAACCGCCTGACTTTGCCAGATAATTGTTAAACCTCCTGACTTAAAGCCACAGCCAAACCAGCAAGAGATGACAATGTCACTATATCATAAAACCAAAACTAAACATGATCTAATAAGAGCAAAACAGGCTCGTAATACGGGTATGTGCAAAGCTTCACTTTCAATTTAGTCATGCGAGTAAATATTCATATTTCTTTTAGAGGCAAAACTTACCTAGCACATTCATGGTCTGCCATCGCGAGTCTGGCTGCTGTAGGAACTTGTACAGCTGGCAGTGGTCGTTATAGCGACTGACGATGTCCTGCCTCTGTACCAACAGCACTGACTCACTGAACAACTGCTCCAAGATTACCTCTTCAGGGAGAATCTCCAGAGGGTTCGTCAAGTGCACACCTGAAAACCACAAACAATGCTAAGCTCAGAAAATATGAAGTGTTGAAGTTATTTACTTACTTACTAAATTGTTGTTTAACGCCAGACTCAAGAATTTTTACTTCAAACAAAGACAACAATAATGTAACCTTAGTTATTTTGGAAGATTTTTGCGTGTAAACAGAAATAAACAGCCACAGCCATCTTTTTTCTTCAGAAATGCTTATCCACCAAAGTAAAATCAACTTTAAATCTGGAATTCTTATGAGGCTGGAAAACCTGAAACATGATGTTGCATAACGCATACCCAAAGCACGTATGGCTAAAAGGTAAAACTAGGTTCATGTGATGTCTTGAAACAGCTGCACTTTTCTCTTACAGAACTAACTTGTGACTGGTTGATTAAAATTGTTAAGCTGGCAACATTTTGCTTTTTCAATGAGCATGTTACAGCTCGCTTTTGAGCTGCAACGTCTCTCCCTCTAACATAATGCTGCAGCTGAGCTGGATGAGCTTTCTCACTGGACGCCAATGCCTTCGTGACTCACCTTTAGAACTGACTCCATAAACCATCTGATGATGCCAAGCATCAGGAATGCCAGAACTTCCCCGCACACTCTTCTGTAAATTTAATGTTGCAATAGGGACAGCGCCTGGAAGACAAACTTAAATTTTACAGCATTCAATCACGTACTAGTTCAATTTGATGTCACTTTCACATTTTTTCATGTGGAATTCAAAACCGATCAAATACTGAAGTTCCTGAAACATACTGGTACTTTACTATCTGAAAGCTTTTAAATCCTGTCTGAAATGCAAACTTTCTTCAACTTTCAACTTCTACAGGCCTCCCCTGTTATGATAAAGGCTTTGGAAGGTTTTGTTGAGAAATAATTGTACTAATATTTCCGTAATATAATTATTTGCATTTGTTCTATACAATGTATGTATTATATGCAAGTTTTTTTTTGTTTGTTTGTTTAACATGAACGCTTTGTGAGCTGCAAGATAAATGAGCAAGGATAAATTATCGTAACGTCAAGCCTAAGAGTTCTGAAAAAATGAAGGACTGTATAGACTTGTGCAGATTATTTCTGGTCAAAAATTAGCTGGAATTAAAAGAAGTGACAGTAAAAGCACCCCCCCCCCCCCCCCACCCAAAATGGAGCAATCTAACACAATCACCGCTAGACACTAAATAATTCTAAAATAGAACAAAAATCACACTGAAAATTCCCCTTTTATTTTGTCCAATCTGAATGTTTTAATAATCTGTTTTTCAAGGCTTTACAATCATGACATATTACTGAGACAATGCACACTTCCCTTAAATTAGAGGACTTCAAAGTTTTTCCACCTGTGAAACAATATTTTACACTGGTGTGGCCTTAACTGTTGTGTTCATGGTAAATACCTTTCTTTATCCAGTAAGCCAACCATTTCAGAAGTTCAACATCTCTTGGGGGATAGAATTGGAAAAAGCGACCAATCACTTCTCCTTTGGTAAGCTGAACCACACCCTCTATCAGAGCCTCTGCTGTTGTACCTGTAAACAAATAATAACACAAGAATCTCAGAAACATAGTCTTCACCTGAACCTCTGTGTGACTCCATAAATACAACCGATATTCTTCAGTTGAGTAAGTGATATTGTTTTGAAACTTTGTGTTAACGTCAACTACACTGCATACTGACTATATGCAAGACACAAAAACACAACTACCACTTGACAGAAACTGTGTTATCTTTATATATCTAGACATCAAGCATAACAAACTCATACTCGTCTACATTTTAAACAAATAAAATCCCCCCCCCCCCAAAAAGGATCAGCTGATAAGAGACCCCACACTTTACCAGCAACTCCTCTAGAGAAGAGGTACTCTGGGATAGGAGCGGTCTCATCACGGGGGCGGGACAAAATCACCTTGGAAACCTCCTCCCTGTCCACATCGCGACCCAAGGCTTTCTGTAAATATACAGTTGCAAATTTGAAATGTTTCGGGAATCACTGAATCAAAAGGCAAAGGATGTGGCACACTATGAATAATGTCAATGCATGCACCTTTCAAAAATACTACATGTAGGAAAATGAACTAAATTTTTTGGAGCTTGAATGAAGTGTTCAATGTTTATTCAATGTTTACTGACCACCACAAACACACTTAAGTCATCGGAACTCAACAGCATATAGAAAACAGCCATGGGCCATGTTTCATCTGAACTCACCAACATATAGAAAACAGCCATGGCCAATGAACTCACCAGCATACACATGTAAAGAACATCCAAGAGCCATGTTTCATCTGAACTCACCACCATATACATGTACATGTAAAGACCAGCCAAGAGCCATGTTTCATCTGAACTCACCACCATATACATGTACATGTAAAGAACATCCAAGAGCCATGTTTCATCTGAACTCACCTGAATATACATGTAAAGAACAGCCAAGAACCATGTTTCATCTGAACTCACCACCTTATACATGTACATGTAAAGAACAGCCAAGAGCCATGTTTCATCTGAACTCACCACCACATACATGTACATGTAAAAAACAGCCAAGAGCCATGTTTCATCTGAACTCACCTGACTATACATGTAAAAGGCAGCCAAGGGCCATGTTTCATTTGAACTCACCAGCAAATGCATGCAAAGAACAGCCAAGAGTCATGTTTCATTTGAACTCACAAGCATAGTGAGAAAAGCCAAGGGCCATGTTTCGTTTGAACTCACAAGCATATACATGTAAAGAACAGTCATGGGCCATGTTTCATTTGAACTCACTATCATAGTGAGAACAGTCATGGGCAATGTTTCATTTGAGCTCACCAGCCTATACAGAACAGCCATGGGCCATGTTTCATTTGATCTCACCAGCATATTGAGAACAGTCATGGGTCAAGTTTCATTAGAACTCACCAGCATATTGAGAACAGCCATGGGCCCGCATGGGGCAGACAGCACTGGCTTCATCTGATGGAAGTATGCCTCGCACTCATTCCAGATCATGACACGGTCTAGGGGTTCCTTTCGTACCTTCTTAAGTTTGTCCTCGAACATGTACTCTTTTAGCTGGAAACAGATAAGATAATTCATTTATGTATGAAATTAGTGTTTAATTCTTCTTGACAGATGGCAGTGATGTCTATTGTTGGAGTTAACCAGAGCTCTCGGATGTAGACCTCTGCCAGGTATCAAGGGTATATTCCTTACAGAGACAATTTCTGACTAAAATTCAAGACTGACTCGCTCAGTTATTTGTATTGGAAGTTGAAATTAGGATATGGTGATCTTAAAATAACTTTTATGAGTTGATTTTCATTTTCAATTCTACAGGTTTTAAATTCATATGTTGAGTCTGGGATAACTGACTAAACCAGTCAGGGTCTTTACATATGCTGCTTTGTTACACATTGTTATAATAATGTAACGTAAGCCTTGGTAATGTTTGATGATCTCACATACACATCAAACCATAACCACTGAAGATTCACAGTAGCCTACAAATACATTGACATGAGCAAAGCAAATTCACAGAGCATCGGACCAATCAGCAATGAGGAATACTGTGTGCATGTAGTTGTGGTAACAAGGTGATAGCTGGTCTACATGTTTCTGTATTGACCAAACCTCTCGGGAAGGATGTGAATTTGAGAATTTTTTACTAGGCAACAGATATGAAGAAACATTGATAGCACTCTGATTGATCAGCAGACATTCATAAAGAAAAATCCTTGATCACATTATGTAACTTTTCAACCTTTTCATATGTTTGCAAGGTGCTTACTGAAGAATATTCTGAAGTCATTATTCTGTGTAAACTGAAAAAATTACACTCTTTGTGAAGCCAAGAAATTGGTCAATCCAACCAATGTAATTTTGTCTCCAAACTCAAATTAGAAATGTGCACTGAAAGTTGCTCTTTCATATGAGAAAAAGCCCAGGAAATATTTATTTATTTTATTATTTTATTTTATTGGTGTTTTACGCTGTACTCAAGAATATTTCACTTATATGACGGCGCCCAGCATTATGGTGGGAGGAAACCAGGCAGAGCCCGGGGGAAACTCACGACCATTCGCAGGTTACAGAGGAAATAGGGCATAACACATGCAATACAAGTGCACTATGCATCAACAGACTGTCCTGTTAAGTGCATTTCCATTCCTACCTCACATATTTCTTCATTCGTATCCTCCAATCCAGCTGGGTCTGTGGATGAACCTGGCAAACTGCAAAAGAAATTTCACACTTCTGAAGACCATGGTTAGAATTTTTCATAAAGGTCATGGGTTTTTCATACTTGGCATGCATGGAAGATCGAAATACACGATAAGGGAATTTTGCATTACAGGACTTGTCACCATTCCAAATGGGAGCATAGTTGGTGACACATGTAGATAATGCTCGTGGTTGTCAACTTTTTTAAACAGAGACGCAAAATACAAGTATATCTAGGTTGATTTCCTTAAGTACTGGATAATATTCAGTCACATGTTTATATGGCACATAATGTGCAGGGAAAAAATAGAGGTAAGTTTGTGAACAAAACTGAGCAGTGCACATGTTGGTCAATGCTAAAATAAAAAGGACAGAAAGGAAAAATATGTACACATACATTTTAACTTCTGACCATGAACCTTTTTAATGGACATAAATTGTAGGTTGAAGAATCTACATGTAAGCATAGCCAGGTTATTAATGGCAAAGAGTGACACACCACCAGTTTTATGCATTTCTCCACATGTATCAAACCATATAATACTGTATACATACCAGACAAGAGGGAGCCTGTGTGTAGAAGCTGAAGATGACTCCTCACCCCCAGGGCATGTTGTGTGTTCCTCACCCACGATGTTGTTAGTATGAGTCTCTGGGGTGAGGCCTCTAATGGGGACAGGCACTACAGCGCTCCTGTTGTCTCTACATCCTATCTGTCGGCTCCGCGAGCCCCCGTCTCGCCTGTGACTTTTGGCTTTGGGTTTCGCTCTGTGAGTCTCATCATATGTAAGCACACAGGCTTCATCTCCATCCTCCTTATTATCCTCGTACCTATGGAAACAGGGGCTGCTGTGCACCTGCAAGTTCAGGCTGTGCGAGTCTGTGGCTGCTGCACTAGGGGAGACTTGGTTCGCTGAGTGGCCATTTGACTGCAAAGGGGAAGAGCCACTTAGATCATTGGGACAGCAGCAATTGCCGCTGGCATGAGCGCCAGAGATGAAGCATGCACCCAACTCTTCCTCCAGGGCCTCGTGGAATCCCTCCTCACTAGAATTTCTCCGTAAAGTGCCACTGGAAGCATCACAGCCTCCTCCATTAACACCTATACCATCCCTGTGCCCGATTCTGTCCAGGTCAGAGTTTGTGACCATTAAATCAAAGCCCATCATATCAACCTCAGGAGAAACAAGCAGCGATGAATCAGAAAATGCCAGGTTACTAATCTCGCTGTCGCTGCTGCTCTGTTTGGCAATGGAGGAGGAGTCAGAGCGACCTCGAGGACGCTGACACTGCCTGTGCGCAGAAACGTCGGACAACAGATCTGTGGGCTTTCTCTCCAAACTGCCACCCATCCACCGCCCAAAACAGTTTCGTGTGTCTCTTCTGAACAAGCCGGGAATTAGCGATGGGTTGTGGTTTGGGGCATAGCTGAAGAAAACCCCATCTCTGCCTAAATCCGCTTCCTGCGGATGATGACACCAGTCTGTGATGTCGTCATCTACAAAGGCTGATTTATCCTCGTATTTATCATTATCCCAGCATTCTATGTTTACACTGCTGTTACCCACTTTGTTTAGATCTTGACAAGACAATATGTTATCCTCATCATTGGAAGATGTTGATGCGCGAGAACCACCAGGACTGGACAACCTGTCCACATGCTGTGGTATGTCAGCCTCAATGAAATCACCTATGTCGTCGTTGTTATCACAACCCGCTGAACAGGCTCCAGCAAACAGCACTTTCTCCAGCTCTTTGTTTTTCTCACAGTATTTAATAGAAGCAGAGGGTGACACAGATGTCGCTAGGAAATTATACGAAGAGTTACAAACTTCAATATCACAGAAACTCTCTGTATTATTACAAGTCCTTGATTCTAGACACTGCGATCTATCCAAGTCCTCAACACTATCATCACATACCCCACATGCACCATAGTTTTCAGGTGGGTCTCCATTTTCTCCAAGCGGCGATCGTTCTTCTAAGAACACACCATCGTCGTAGAAATCTAGCATTTCACTGGATTCCGAGGAATTGTTTCTGGGCACACATGAGCTTGTATTTACACACTCATCATGCTTGTTAGCATGTATGTTACAGTCTTCAGGGCAATTTTCAAGGCCTGAACCTGGACCCTTCGCACAAAAAACCTTACACTCCCTTTCATTGTTATTGCACAGTTCGTTCCCTTTAACCTCTTGTGTATGGAGAAACACGGGAAGGATTCCTCTACACTTGACCTCTTCACAAACTGATCCCATATTAGTTTTAGCACTATCAGCAGCTTGTACTTCCTGGTTGTTTTGTAAGGAAGTTATCCTATCTACACTAACAGAGCTGGACACAATGCCCTTTTTCTTGTGACTGGACTCGGATCCACGATCCCTTACCCTGTGACTTGACTCAGAATTTGGCCAACTTTTCCGAGAGTTACTGGATGAGCCGTTCACTAGTTTCACATCTCTGCTCCCAAAAGTCAAACCATTTGGCAATTTACATTTGTCTATCGACTTCAAATATTTTTCATGCTTGCGTCCATTTTTATTAAAATGTTCTGAATTCACCGTACGAGTGGCCATATTGTTAGAGCATAATGCTGACGGCACGTAGAAGCAACTGTTTCCAATTCTAATTTCTGTCAGAGCTGCATGGGAATTGTGGGACGCAGACATTGTGTTATCTGCTAAAGCCAAATCTGGAGACTGATGTGACGCACAGCTGAGCAAACTCCTACGATGTTGTTTACCAGGTTTTACTACAGAATTCTTGGAGTGTAACCCATTGGTAAGGGGAATTATCTGCACAGCCTGTATGCTTTCACTACTGGATGACTCAAAGCCCTCCACATTTTCAATCTGTGCCTCACATGAGGGAGTCTCATTCTCTGGGTAGGTACCAAGCTCTTTGGGTGGGGAGGGTACAGGGCTGTCTTGACCATCTATCCATTCCATACTGTCGGCAATAGGACAATAGAAATCAGCCACATTGGGATTTCTTCTCACAACTCTACCTGAACTGCAGCCCATTGCTGAACTTGCGTTGACACCTCTCAATGCTGGATTTTTAGCAGCACTATTCGACTCTGAATTATGTTCTTCAAGCATTGGCTTTGAGGTTACCCCTTCACAAGAGCCTCCATTCTCTCTTTCGACGAATACTGTCCTCCGGTAGTGGGCTGTCATACGGGCGTTGCCCGAACAGCGGTCTGTCTCCCTGCAACGCCCACCGAGGCCTTCCATAACCCATTGACAAGCACAACCTGTATGAAAAACAATTTTAATACATGTACATCAACTTCATTTTATGAATTTTTTTTCAATATATGATAATACTTCCTATGTACCTCAAAATGTTGCATTCATTGTGCAGACTCAAATAGCACACATGTAACTATCCACCTCAATGAAAGTTCTCTCACAGTGGTACTGTAGCACTGTGTTCATGATTGAGCTGAATGTGAAATGACATTCAGTTTCCCACTTCCTGTAATTCTGTTTTAATTTACAGCTTATCTACCCGCTTAGTGGCACTCTGCTGATACCACATGCAAATATTGTCTTACGGCATTGCTTTTTGACGCTTGACTTTAATAAGGTGCTTCATACATGTAGTTCATTATCAACAGAATTGCTCTAGGAAATATTTCGGACCAGTGTCAGAGAACAGTAAAGTGGGAAGTTAAGATTTTAACAGGGCATAAATCTGGCTGTACTGTACTTCAAGACTTTATAGAATACGTAAAAAAAATGAATGTTTTTAAGGTTAAACATACTCCTGTTAGGCGTCATAGGCTACTGTCCCCAGATCTCCCCATGAAGAGTCAGGATATTTGAAACAGACACTTGACTTGTCTGCAGCAGTCGTTTGCTGATGACAACATGGAAGATAACATGGTAAAGTATAGGCAACATTTGTATTTTAGACAGGCATAAATTTTAGTCGAAAAAACATGAGATCTCGCAGCTGGGTGCCGGTTTTCACAAGACGGCCTATGCTTTAACCTACTGGCAGATCTTAACACATTAAATATCCATTTCATTCAAATTCAGCATTGGAAATCACATCCCCATTCATAGTAACTTGGAAAAACAAGTGGAGGAACTGAAAATGCCAGGTAGAAAGGTTATTTCTGAAATGTGTCCATTTTAATGGTCATGGAAAGCAGCTGCTGTCCCAAACTTGAAAGACCACTAGCTGTGAGTGAGTGCTAATTTTACAGTGGCTGCCCCAATGTGGTGAGTGTAGTTAGGTAATTTGCAGCCTGGAAGGCGAAGGTGATGTATACAGTAATAAACAACACTGGGCAATGAACCGACAACTATGTCTGATAATATCTGGAAATCATAGTATGGCGGACATCAGAATATTCTGTACAGCATACCACTACAAAAATTGTAAACGTCAACAACGCATAGAAATGTTGCAAAATCTCGCATTACACTGGAGCTGGGTGCTAATTTTTAGCCTATGCTTTAACCTAAAGGCGGCATGTTTACTACATGAAATGTGAATGTGGCTTACTGTTGAACTTCTGTGAAAATGAAAGCGAGTTTTGTATTACCTTACATGTTATTTACACAATCTTTTCACTGTCATGTCTGCATAAGTAAATTTGGTAGGCAAGTGCCCAGTTGTCAGCGATCTGGAATACTAAAATAGGGTTGAAGTTGAGTTTGATGGCTTAACACGCGAAGAAAGTGGAAGTTAAAATCTGTGCTATATTACTTGTTCTCTGGATCATGATGTTACGAATGTCAGGATTTTAAAATAACACTCTAGATAGACTACATGCAATTCATTAAGTGCCGACTGTCACTGTGTCACTAGTCTGGATAACGGAAGAGGTCACCTTTCACAGCCATACAGAAATTTCAGTTAACACAAGCTTATAACAGTATAACATACCCGATGCTATTGGCATAAAAAAAACATGACCAACAATGATTTTCACATTATCTTTACATTTTACCTGTCGTAAAACCAGATAAATCCTGTCACCCTGACAAAAATTACAACAACAACGTTTTGTCGCTTCTCAATAAACACACGACAATCTCGGCAGATGATTACATAATCCTGAGAAATACCTCCTTACTTAAGGTTCCAAACTTTCCGTGCACCGTATTATTAACATCCAAATATCGGTTGTTTGCATGTTAGGAACATCAAAAACCTCGATTAGCAAAGAACTACAGCGACAAAGTCTTTTTTCTAAAAACAGTATCCCTTCTGAAACTTATCCCATACTGCACTATTGAAGATGGCGCTGAACATCTTCACTTGTACAAATTTTACCTGTAGGATAAAACATTAAAGGATAACGAAAATGTCTCATAGTAAACCAGGATGTTTAATTCCTGTTCACAACATACACAGGTATTGTTTTAAATATACACCTTATGTTAACAGAATCTGTATATTGGGAAAAGTAACCGTGGATCAATGCTGATCCCGGGTAAAAAAATTGCGGACACGTAATGTTTTGGAAATCGATGGCAAACCAGAAAATGGCGTGTAAAAATTTTTGGACTCGGCTAGACCGATCATAATTTTACAGTCAGTGTGGCAGAACAAACTGCAGTGGGAGGAAACTTGATACAAAATCAGGGCCACTTTTTTCCCTCCAAACACGTAAGTATAGATATATATATATATACGATCTTACATGATGATTTATCTCGAGTGTCGTCTCCAACTGCAAACAACTGTCGAAAATGAACAGTTCGCGAAACTGGGTAAAGTATGAGGGCAATTCAACTTTCATCTGATTTGATGTGCTGTCAACATGATAATATACACACGGACTCATGAGATTTCAAGATTTGCATACAACTGAACTAGTCTTTAAACTATGGGTAATTACTGTCTGGATTTAAATGAGAGAAAAAAATCAACCAACAAACAGGACAGTCACTGAACATTCGGCAAAACAAGGGTATTGGGTATACATGAATATTTGATTGATCGCCACAAAAAATGCTACATGTATATCTGCAACAGGGAAATAGTTGGTATTGAATCCTAGCTTTGTCAAATAACGTTTAAACGAATTCATTTTAATCTTTGAAGCGCAGCTTTTGTTTTTTTTGTTTTCCCTAAGTAATCAGTTGAAAGTCACATCATACCTGAGTCACATGGAACCATTGTCATCTCATACCATATGTTTATGCTGCTCGCATATGTATAGGCCTACAGCCAGGATATGTAGAGCCATGACATCATTGTCTGTCAATTGTTCAATTTCAAGAAGCCTGTATGGTAAACTTTTTATTCAAACTGAGTGGCAGATTTTGACATTCTAACTGTAAATTCTGTAGTGTGTCAATAAGAAGTTGATGGTGATCAGGGTTTGAACACGGCCTTGAAAACATCGAAATGTCTGGAATTTGAAAGTACATGTAACATTACCAGGCTTTGAAAAGTGTGGGAAATCAAGGTGTTCTGTAGTTGGGTCTGGAAAAACCTAGAAATACAGTCTAGAGAACCCACCTGATCTAGTGGTTATAGTAGTTTGATATACTCTTGCCGACAATTTGTTTTACAACATCATTGAAGCTGCTTACATGAAAGACTTAAAATTGAATTAAATAGTGCCATTTTACACTGCTTCAAGCTTGTGTAGGTGTAGAATATTTGTCCCAAGATGAATGGAAAATGTGAATTTTGAGATTCTAAACGCCTTGAAATGTGAGGTTGTTAAGGTGTATAAACCCTGTGTTTGGTAGAGGTTGTCTTACATACAGATTATTTTCAGTGATCAATTTCCTTGGAATCAATGTCACATATGCTATGTCTATCGAGATTCCTTCTGCGTGGCATTATTACTCGCACATGATAAAGTTTGTTACTTAACTTATCTGTGGCATACCGGTTATTGGGCTAGTGTAGCTCATTAACGTCTATTCTTGACATCAGGAGCGTCTCACCAAAGCTATAGCTCATGTCCAGCTCATGTTAGCTTTCCTCTCCGCTTGTACATGGGAAGTTCTGCCAGTAACATGTGGATAGTGGTGAATTTCCCCCAGGATCTGCAGGGTTTTTTTCCCACCATAATGCTGGTTGCCAGTGTATACCTGAAATATTCTTGAGTACGGTAAAAACAGCAGTCAAATACAAAAATAAATGAATACAGGTACAAGTTCATCAATCACTGGTGGTTTACTCTAAGAAGTAATTATATATTTGCATTTCGTTGGTTTAATCGTTCAGTTATTGTTTATCTTGTTAATTTATTGCAGATGAGTTGTTGTTGAGATTGCCAGAGGAAAGTATCTTCAGTGTTCCTTGCCAAGCCTGGCTGACCCAGAATGTCTGAAAACACTACTGAGGATGACAGTGACTGGGATAAGAACCACCAGCCTAACATCTATGGAAAGTTGTTAAAAATTCCATAAAATGGCGTTATTAACAGATTTTAAAAAGAGGACTTGTTGTTCCCACTGGCATAAGAGACAGCCTGACCGATCATTGTGTAAAATTTTAATGTGAATTGTTCTGTAAATGTTTTCTGTCTGTGAAGTTAGATAATAATTCATTTGCAGCCTCTATGTGGGATTACACTATGAAAGAAGTGACTTATCTGTGGTACATGTATTCAGTATAGGAGCTTCACGGAACTTCACTGCAGAGGATTCCTTTAGTTATTTTTTGGTTGTCTATACTGATGCTATAGATTCTTTAAGATGGCCATTACACTGACAGTCTCCACACCGCTGAAGGTTGTGATTTTCATGGCGTTCTTTGTGATGACCATACCTGTGATTAGACCAAGTCAGCCTTATCCAGAGGTACCTCGAGTTAATATACGCTGTAATGAGACACAGTTCAGGCCGGGGTCAGAGCAGCTTAGGATGGAGTTTAGCAGCTCTGTTGTAGAAAATGGTAAGTGTGCATTCTCTAATGCTTATGAGATACAGGAATAATAAACAAGTCTCTGAATGCACAGAAGATACAAACGTCTTTTTCACTGAAATTTTTGAAAGTGTATGTTCAGTATTTCACAGGAGTTTGGCCTGTAAAAATGCACTTTCCGAAGCACTTTAATACGATGAGACTTTTGATACCAACACCTGAGTTTTTCTGATAAATGTAAGAAATCAATTCTGAGTGGGTAAATAAGGCTGAAAAATCAGTCAGAATCAAGCAAAATGTGTCTTTTGGAAAAGATGAAAACAACACGTGTAACAACACGTTATAATATGTTAAAATGAGTGATAAATGGTGATGTGAAGCTGGTGACAGGTGTTCTGCAAGGGAAGTAATTGTTTGTTTGAAATATTTCAGTCATTTAGGCTTTCAAAGAATATGTTTTTGTAATACCTTTATTTTTGGATTTTTTTTTTTTTTTTTCAGAATACATTGTGACTTTCAAGGGCTACTACACCTCTCAAGCCAGACGCCGTTTTCTGACGGCAGCTCTCACAGACTCTGGAGTGATATCCTGGGCAATTGTGCCCCGCAGTAACCCTGCCCATGACTACCCTAGTGACTTTGAACTGATTAAGGTAAATTCGAAATTGGGCCATCATGTTTGTTGGGTGTTAATTTTATTAAAATTCCAGAACCCAAAAATGAAATGAATTCCCTTATGGATCTGCAATATTTCTGACAGGGTCATGTTGGTTCCAGTGACGAATTTTTTTAAGGATGGCTCAGTGTACATAAGGGAACTATAGCAATTGGTAGCTTAGCAAATAGTAACTTGTTTTGTTGGGGATAGTGGGGCTATTCATTGATACCGTGAAATTTGTGAAAACGGGATCCTTGATACATGGAATCCTGTCAACGCTGGCTGCTATATGCGGTCCACCTTTTCGTCCATTCCAGCCTACAATCCAACCAACTTCGATATTCATGAGCCTGTGAACACTGAACAACGGTTATGTTTATTTTTCTCGTTATGTGTAAGCAATGCTAATCACGCGTACGAAAAGCGATATGGCACTGCAGGTTGTCTGTGTGTCTGTGTGTCCCTGCAGCATGTGTTCATTTGTGGCTGTCCTGCTGCTATTAGATCTTTTAATCCAACCAACACTAATCCCACAAGCTGTGGATTAAAACGGCTGACTCACAGTATTCCTGCTGATAAGGGTTTTGTACTAGATGTGTAAAATTTTTTACTAACTATGATCATGTTTAATTGTTCAATTCTCTTTGACAAAGATGGCCGTATTCTGGTGAAAACCCATAGGCAGGGTAGTGTTGCTGTCTGTATGAAGTAATGATTTTAATACATCCAATGTACATTATATCCATGTACTTGAGCTTGGAAATACTTGCACATTTGAAATTAAGTTATACCATCGGTATTTTTTTTTTTTAACTTTTGGTTTGTTTGCTCTGCTTCATTGTAAAGAAGACGCTCCGTTAAACTGACCACCTGTCAAAACTGATATTTTTATCTGTCCCACGCATGGTCAATTTTCATAAGTTTCACTGCATATGTATTTATAATTTGCTTCCTTCATGGGGTGAACTATAATGTTTCAGAGTGAGAGTCAAGTTTGAATGTTGACATAAAATAAACTGATACATAAATGTATATAATGCTGTCTTACTGAAATGTCTTTCTGGAATGTCTCACAGCTGACATGACAGTCCATCAAAGCATAATACTATTCTGACACTATGTCAACTACTTATACAGTTAGTACTCAGCTCATTTCTGTTTGCTTTGAACAATGCACCAGGCGAAGATGTTCTGTTTAATTAGAGTCTTATAGGAGAAGAAAATGAAGGGAAGGAAAGAAATGATGGCAAAATTCAGATGGATGATCATGAAAACTTATTTGCAAATAGTCGTTAATATTTTTTTCGATGTTTTTATTGAGGAGAAAAGTGTGTTTGAAAAAAATTTGTATTGTGGGTATTTGGGACCACCTCTTGGTATATATCATCTTTGCGTAGTACTGTTGTATGTAAGGATGTGATGCATGTCTAGTTAATTTATTTGAATGTAAATTTATATCCAAACATATGCATTTAATTTTAATTATGATAATATTTATGAATATATGAAAAATATTAATATGTTCAAAATCCAGGCTGAACACATTTGGTAGCTGAAAAGACAAAATTCTAGTACAAATGTATTTATTAAACATGTTTTACTTTGTTATTTATAACATTATTACACAAAGACAATACATACCAAAAGTTCGTCCCAGATACTCACCATACAAATATTACTTCCAAGTGTCTTTTTCCTTTTAAGGAAATATCAAAAAATATATTGAAGACAACTTTTACAACTAACTTTTCTCACTTTTTTATGTATTTACTTCCTTTAAGCCTTAAAGCAGGTGTCTTGCTGAGAGCTGACATCTCGGCTAAGGCTGTGTGTTCATGGTAGAAGCATGTTAAAGTCTAGGATGAGTAAAATGTAAAGCAGAAGAGTAGAATAAGCCTGTTAATTAGTGTTTCACTTTAAGACGTTTGCAAGAGCCCCAAGCTCCAACACACACAAAGTGACTATTGTTCTGCCAGATTGATGATGTTACAACAATGGAGTGTATATTATGAAGCTTGTCGGGATAGGATTTTTATAAATGTAGTTTTATTTTTATAAACATGTAGTTGGCCTATGGCAAGTTATTCAGCTGCGGCAGTGTATCACTGGGAGTATTGAAGCTGTGAATAACAATACATGTACATGCTTCCTCTATGTCCATATGTGAGAAGGCCTGGCAGCAGCCTAGGGATGGTTGTTGGTCACTCCCAGGCTCAGCCCGGATTCCTCCCACCATAATGCTGGCTGCCGTCGTATAAGTCAAATATTCTGGAGTATGGCATTTAACACCAAAACAGTCAAAAAAATAAATAAATAAATAAATACATGTACTGTTACTGTTCACTCATCATGTTATTATATCCATTTTTCAGCTGAGCGATAGGGATCGGTATGGATTTGATGCATTAAGCTCACACCCTGTGGTCAAAGGCGTCACACCTCATAAAAGGGTCACTCGCTCTCTGAAGTTGGTCAGAGGTATGGGTCTTCATACACAGTGTTGAAACATTGTTTTTTGTCAATCCAATCTGCAATGCTGTCTAGACTCACCCATATTCATGTGGATATACATGAATTCTTCTGGGGGCCTCTGTGGCTCAGTTGGTTAGCGTGCTAGCACAGCATAATGACCCAGGAGTCTCTCACCAATGCGGTCGCTGTGAGTTCAAGTCCAGCTCATGCTGGCTTCCTCTCCGGTCATAAGTGGGAAGGTCTTGCAGCAACCTGTGGATGGTCGTGGGTTTCAACAAGGCCTATGCCCAGTTTCCTCCCACCATAATGCTGGCTGCCATCATATAAGTGAAATATTCTTGAGTACAGCGTAAAACACCAATCAAATAAATAATTGAATCCTTCTGCATTACTTGTAAAGCATCATTAAATAATGTATATTTTGTACGTAAAATCTAACTTTTCATTGAAATGTAACACTTACCAGTATTTCGTGGAAAAAATTGTAAGTTTGTGTGGCACATGTAAATGTAAATCAGATGTCATAATTCTCAAGAGAATTGATGAATGTATACATATATATATTTTGAGTATAAATAATTCAATATTATGTTTGTGTTAAAGATGTACTTTCAAGTTTCTTCATATACATGTAGATGCATGTGTAGTTTCCATACATCCTTTTAATACGTTTTCTTTTGGCTTGGACATATTTGTTACACTGTTTAATTTTTTGTTGTTTTCCTTTCAAAAGAAGAGACAAGTTTTGACCAAGCTACTGAGAAAGCTGAGAAGTCTGAACCATGTAGTAAAGGTGCTAAGCATGCCTGTGAAACATCCAAGACTAGCAGCAGGAAAACACAACAGGTATTAACTGCCACAGACAGAAAACCTTAGTGTCTCCATTCTTTCAAGGTTTGCTGGACACTGGTTGTGTAACTATATCTTGATGTTTACACTGGTTTTCTTGACTGGGCTTTATCATTATTTAATTCAGTGGCAACTTCTGCTTTTATAATAATAAAAAAAACAGTTACTTAAATTATGGCTTCCACTAAATGTTTTACGTTGAAAAGAAAATAAATTGTAGAACAGTTGACATGGTTGGTCTATGAATGATGTGTTCCTTTATTTACGGGACATTGATTTAATAGGCAGTGACATTTTGTAGTTACCGGTCATTTTTACCTCTGTTAAAGTTTGCTTCCAAGAAGAGGTTGGCATTACATAAAGAAAAGAAAATTTGACGTAGAATTACTCTTTTTAAAGAACTGTATTTTCCACACTGTTTTTGTCCTGTTTGGAAGTTATTTCAGACTTATTTATTTACGTTGACTGGTGTTTTATGCCATAAAGAATATTCCACTTATACTGTGGTGGTCAGCATTGTGGTTGGCACAACCCACGGAAACTCATGACCATCTGCAGGTTGCTTGCAGACCTTCCCACGTATGACCAGAGAGAAGCCAGCATGAGCTGGACTTGAACTCACAGCGACCGGACTGGTGAGCGGCTCCTGGGTCATCATACTGCAATAACATGCTAACCACTTGGACAGGGAGGCCACCTAAATCTTAATAAATATGAACATGGTCATTATTCAGTGTATATGTAGAAGTGTTCTTTTTTGTTTTTGTTTTTTTCTTTGCTGAGCTGATCAGCTAAGCTAGCTCTACATAACCAGGATAACACTGGAAAACCCAACACTGACGTTTTGATAGAGGGTAATATTTATATGTAAAAGATTATACATATAGTATACTGTCAATGTTTGTTAAAGTTTTCTTTGTCATTGTTTTAACGTTAGGATCAGAAAGGTGTCAAAGATGGAGAGGCAAGTGATAAATCATGGAAGGAACCTGGGCGTCACAGGAATCGTAACCTACTAAGAGCTGTCCCCAGACAGGTAAACTCACTCTGAATCACCTGTGATTTTTGCCACAGAACAAATGTACATGCACAAGACCTCACTGCCTAACTGAGCCCATGAAACTGACAAATATAGGGGAAAACTTGATGAATTCTGTTCTGATGCTTTTTGCAGATATGGAATAAATTTTGAGATTAACAGAACGTTTTCAGTTCAAAGGATGTATTTTTTTACAAGTTTGTTTCTGTTTCAGATTGTGAACGCTCTACAAGCTGAGATACTGTGGAATATGGGATTTACAGGTATGGGAAAATTTATATAAATGAATGTGTCATGACAGATATTAATTTTATTAACTTTTTTTTATGAAATCACTTAATAAATTAATTTAAACAGTAGTGACTTCTTGACTCTGGAGAGAATTTCATCAGAGATATATTTACTCAGTAATATAGTATAATGTGAGAATGAAGGTTACAAGACATCCAAGTTGGCACTAAAATAGAAATTATAAAATTTGTTATGAATGATACAGTATGATGTTCCTCACTTTCCTGATTGCAAGTGTTCTTCATTCAACTTCACTCTCGCAAGGATGTGGCTCAAAATCTGCCAATGTGGTTTTAAACCCTATATGGTTCATTCGTTCAACTTCAGTATGCAGACAGTTATAATTGTCATTATAATCTGTTTGTAATTAGCCACCCAAGATCAATTCACTACATTCACTGCTCATGTGTTCTGCATGCTTGTGCCTGACCATGACCCAGGTACTTCTCACCAATGTGATTCTTGTGAATTGAAGTCCAACTCATGCTGACGTCCTCTGGAATTGTATGTGGGAAGGTCTCCCAGCAACCAGTGTTGGGTTTCCTCTGGGCTCTGCCCAGTTTCCACCTACGATAATGCTGGGGCCATCATATAAGTGAAATATTCCTGAGTACGCTGTGAAACACCAATCAAATAATTAAGTCAATCAGCCTCTTTATACAGTTGTATCAATGAAACTACCTTGAGATACCTAAATTCCTCAACCTTTTTGTATATGAAAGAGCAACTTTCAATGCAATTTATAAACATTTTTAATTTGATTTTGGAGACAAAACTACATTTTTGGGATTGGCCACTTTCAGGGCTTCGCAAAGAGTATAATTTTATCAGTCAATACAGAATAATACCTTCATAATATGCTTGAATAAACACCACGTAAATATATGAAAAGGTTGAAGAATTATAGTAACATGGTACCAGCAATCGGGTAAATAATCAATTTTTTTATGCTAATCAGGTGCTGGTGTCAAAGTGGCCATATTTGACACAGGTCTGTCAGAAGATCATTCGCATTTCAAAAAAGGCCAAATCAAGGATCGCACCAACTGGACGAATGAAAAGACCCTTGATGATGGTGAGATAAACTGTAAACGTACAAATAATATTCTGGTGCTGTATTGTCTGATTGTAACTTAATATGGAACATTACGTAACATTGTTTCTTGTAACTTTTGTCCTATCATGTACAGTGTATGTGTTTCGGAGTCATGTTCCATAAATCCTTATACAAGCATGTATAATTTGTGTACAAAAATTATTTCGCACGTTAGTAATTGTACCCAAAAGCTTTTAATTTGTTTTCTCTTTTTCTTGTACTTGTAGGAATTTTGAACTTGAGTGTAGTTTGAGAAATATAAGTTGTAATGTGATTGACACTGATGTTTGTGTTTCAGGGTTGGGACACGGTACCTTCGTAGCAGGTGTCATTGCTAGTCACAGAGAATGTCTAGGATTTGCACCTAATGCAGAGATTTACGTCTTCAGAGTTTTTACCAATAACCAGGTGAGTGTGGCTTGAGATCCAGGTATAATAGTATTCGACATTCAGTATACTGTCAGGCTGAACCAATGGAACAGTCAGGTAACTAGATTGATCAATCAAAGAATCTATCTGTCAAACGACGCATCTGTCTTTTATGTCACAAGGGACTGAAATTTGAATTGAAAAGATCTACTGTATTCATTTTGTAGCTGTTTAATGCCCTACTGAGGAAAATGTCAAAAATGAACCAGCAGCCATGGTTATTGGTGGTGGAAATGGCTCAGACTGACTGAGGCCTAGGAAAGTCTGACTTAAAACTGCAGCTTACAGTAATTCTTCCAAAGTTTCTTATGGAATTTTAGGCTTTACCACAGGGGGTGAGGGTGGGGGGTGGTATCCCCATGAGCGTTGGGTGAGTGAAATGGGGGAATGGATAGCCCTTTTCAGGGCTAACTCAAAATCAAAGGCTCACCTCCACATGTGGGAACTTGACACTTGATTCGGGCCGAGATGTGGACAACTGGGGGGCCAGGGTTTTAATGACAATCAACTACTTCCCATAACTTAACAGATCGTGCAGCCCTTTACAGTGGAAACACCCAATAAATGGTCAATCTTAAGCAATTTTCAACGAACTGCTGAGGCCTGTAAATGTGTGAATACGCTGCCAAACCTGAATTGGTCCTCAGGGGCTCAGTTGTGTGAAAACTTTCAGCCAACAACATGCCAGGGCACAGTATATTTGGATTTAGTTTTTACTGGCTTAACTGCGGCTGTAAGTCGGGAGCTAGTTACATCTATGGTGGGTTCGTGTCACAACATTGATGGCCATGACAGAAATATTTCAGAGTATGGGGTATAAGAATATATTCAGACAAATTAACAGCCTCTTAAATGTAAGTCCCACTTTTTAAATCTATTTTGTTTTTTATTTACAGGTATCCTACACATCCTGGTTCCTTGATGCTTTTAACTATGCCATTCTGAAGAAGATAAATGTGCTCAATCTGAGTATCGGTGGACCTGATTTCATGGATCACCCATTTGTTGACAAGGTAAAGATCACCTATTTGTTGACAAGGTAAAGATCACCCATTTGTTGACAAGGTAAAGATCACCTATTTGTTGGAAAGGTAAAGATCACCCATTTGTTGACAAGGTAAAGATCACCTATTTGTTGGAAAGGTAAAGATCACCTATTTGTTGGCAAGGTAAAGATCACCCATTTGTTGACAAGGTAAAGATCACCTATTTCTTGGAAAGGTAAAGATCACCCATTTGTTGACAAGGTAAAGATCACCTATTTGTTGACAAGGTAAAGATCACCCATTTGTTGACAAGGTTGACAAGATGTGTGGCTCTGTGAACAAGAGCAACAGGCCACTAGCTGTTTGAATATGTACATGTACCTGTATCTGTAGCATTATTTCTTTCCAATATTGGCCATCACTATGTTACCCACTATGTTTTCTTTCCCATTAAGAACATACATGTTAACATAGATACTAATTTTTTTTACCCCATCCGGAAACACAGACCTACTGAAGTATTCTCTAAGTTAAATATTATTTGACGTACATTTGGATGATGATATGATTTCCTCACCAACTACATATTAATTACCGTAAGTTATGAAATTCCCGGCAACCTGCGGCTGGTTGTGGGTTTCCCTCGGGCTCTTACCGATTTCCTCCTACCATAATGCTGGCCGTCATCATATAAGTGAAATATTCTTGAGCACGACATAAAAACACCAATGGAATAAATCAAATAAATCAAAATTCCCGAATTAGTGTATTAGCGAATCAATTTTAAGGTACATGTAAATGTTAGTGGGGGTGGGGGAGGGGTGTGTCTCAAAAAGTACTGCATATATTGAGGCTTTGCATACATCTTTTTGTTTTGCAATCCATGTTTAATAAGGTAATTGTTTCAGTACTTCATGTATCAGACTGAAGTTTTGCATTCATGTGTCTCCTACAGGTGAGATGAATTTAATTTTACTGTAGTAAACATTGCATTGTGCTGATTTGCACTTACTATTCCTTCCCTAAGGTGTGGGAGTTAACTGCGAACAAGGTGATAATGGTGTCAGCAATAGGCAATGATGGTCCCCTGTATGGGTAAGTACTGGTCAGGATATTGGGGAGTTATTTCACCACTAGGGTGGGGCTTTCTATTATGTGTAGTTTAATGTAATATAATATTGTGGCTGTTTTGAAGCTCCAGGTCATTTTGACTACTATCGGGTTGACCCTCACTCTTCACCTTGAAAACATGAAAAAATACATTTATCTGTTAATTAAATACGCAAACATGTATATTTTAAGAAAAATAATAAATGAACAAATACATACTTTATAATTTGAATTGACCAATGTTTGCATCATTTCAGCACTCTAAACAACCCTGCTGACCAGATGGATGTGATTGGGGTGGGAGGAATTAACTTTGAGAACCAGATAGCTCGCTTCTCCTCTCGAGGCATGACCACCTGGGTAAGTGAAATGGGTCATAGTGTTGTCTGAAGCCCAATAAACAAAACAAATAAATACGTAAATTAAAAATTATACTTATGAACTCTAAAATCGGCAATTTCCTTATTGCACCAAACATTTTACGACAACAATTACTCTGCACGTCGTAATCTGAACTTTCACCATTTAACATTATTTGCTTAATCTTATTCACTTACATGTAGTTTAACAACATGACCAGCATGTTTGGAAATATCTTGTCCTGCATGACTTTGTGAGGGAAGTCCTGAAGAAGATAGAAAAATTAATTTTACATGTGTGAAACTCTCTCTTCATCTGCCATGATATCTGAAAAGATTTGTTCACCCTGTGCTGAATGTTAATTACCTCCCTTGATTTGTTTGTCGGTAGGAACTGCCAAGTGGGTATGGGAGAGTCAAGCCTGACATAGTCACATATGGTTCAGCTGTTAAAGGCTCAGCACTCAAGTATGTTTTTTGTTGTTTGTTTCTTCTTTTACTGAGTAATTCATATATTTTTGATAATCGGTATGTGATTAGTGGAAAGGTAGCTGCTACTTGTATATGTGTCATCTATACACAAAGACCTTAATTAAGCCACTCCACCCCAACCCTCAGCCCCCCCCCCACCCCTACCCCCATCCCCCGGCAGTTTTCACCGTGGCGATTTTGAACATGTGATTAATGTTCTTCTGTATCAAAAGAGCGTAAAATGTGATTGGTCCCGCATCCTTTGGCTAATGAAAAACAACAAATTGAGTTGAATGTATGTGTTTTAATGATAGCACTCATGCATTTCTATCATCACTGGTTTTGATGTGAAAGAATGTCTTTACATTTGTTACATTTGGTTTTTGATATTTAATGTCCTCACTATCTGTCTGACCAGGGGCGGATGTCGTTCGCTGTCGGGGACAAGTGTTGCCTCCCCTGTTGTAGCAGGTGCCGTGACTTTGTTATACAGGTCAGTAACAACCTTTTCTAGTTCACATTCTGGACTTTGTATACAAAAAGCACATACATTTGTAATTGCTGTATGTCACCTTGTAGTATGTGAAAATACAGGAGCACATAAATGCCGTAAAATTATACTTTTTATCATTTTATTTCTTTAAGTACCTGTCATGATTATATGAGACTGTGACCTGTTATTTTGCTGCTATGTTTGTGACAGTGCTGTCCTGCACAGAGGTAATGTAATCAACCCCGCAAGTATGAAACAAGCCCTGATGGCGTCAGCACGGCGGCTCCAAGACGTCAATATGTTTGAACAAGGCCATGGCAAACTGGACCTGGTGAAGGCTTATCAGGTGCTGCGTAGCTACAAACCTCAAGCCAGGTGAAAAATTCATGCTAGTATATTATGATTACGCTGTTCAATTGGTCTTACATGAAGTTCATTCATGATTTTTGGCCCAGTTGTTCAGAACTCGCTTAAGACTTAATACCAGATGTGTCTGTAAGGCAAGTCTTTAATTTTGTACTTTTGTAAAAAATTGTGTTACCTTATATTAAATATGATCTAAAACTGCTGCTGTTATACTTTGACTCTGAGGAACTGCATTGACTGCTTAGTTTGGCAAGAAATTTAAATATAAAATATGATTTAATACCAGTATTAGCTAATACATTGTCTATCAACTGGGCCCAGGTTTCCACCAATATAAATACACAATGAGCGCAAACTGCATGTGAAAATCTACTCATCACATGTGGAAAGGTTTGTCAGTGATTTGTCAGAGGCTAGTGGTTTAGTCCTGGAGCTCCTCAGTTCTCCAGCAACATTTACTGCTGATTTATAAATCTAAGTATTCTTATTTACTGTTATTCTTAAACCTTTTTGCATGTTTGCAAGGTGTTTATTCAAGCATATTCTGAAGGCATTATTCTGTGGAGACTTTACTTTTTGTGAAGCCCTGAAAATGGGCAATCCAACAAATTTAGTTTTGTCTCTAGAATCAAATTATATGAAAATTGCTTTTTCATGCGCGAAAACCACCACAACATGGCTGAAATATTGCTGAGGTGACGTTTAGCCATGATCACTCATTCATATGTGAAAAAGTTGATGAATTAGGGGACATTAATCATTTATGGAAACAATTTGCAATAGAAAGGTCTTTCATGCGTATGTCACCTTCGTTATGGATTTATGTACCTCTCTTTTCCTGGTTATTCATTTAACCTCTAACAGTATAGTTAAGTGTATTTTAAACTTACCAGTAAAGCTGTCTCATTTAACATACCATATGATCAACTGTTAACTAGTAAGCCAACTCATGACTCTTTAATGAGTTGGGTCACAAATTATTGACGATAATGCTTCATTTATTTATTTATTTTTTTGATTGATGTTTTACGCCGTACTTTAGAATATTTCACGCTGTACTCAAGAATATTTCACTTATACGATGGCGGCCAGCATTATGATGGGTGGGAACCAGGCAGAGCCTGAGGGAACCTACAACCATCCGCAGGTTGCTGTCAGACCTTCCCGCGTACGGCTGGAGGGGAAGCCAGCATGAGCTGGACTTGAACTCACAGCGACCTTATTGGTGAGAGGCTCCTGGGTCATTACGCTGCCCCAGCGCACTAATCAACTGAGCCACGGAGGCCTCGATAATGCTTCATACACTGCCTCGATGTGAGCCAGGGATTTTACTACATGTTTGTATGGGATATTGGTTTCATCTTACACCTCGTTCCTGATTTTCTCTGTCTCTCACTGCAGCTTGAGCCCCAGTTACATTGACCTGACAGAATGTCCTTACATGTGGCCATATTGCTCTCAGCCAATCTACTATGGAGGCATGCCCGTCCTGGTCAATGTGAGTACTTTTCTCAATAACTTCTTGTGTGGAATGGTGTTGATAGGCTGGGAACCAATGACCTTTGGGTCACCAGCATGCGCCCCTCTATCACCACTGAAATAATAATTACTGAATTTCACCGAAAGTTTGGTCTGTAAAAATTCACTTTCAGAAGCAGTTTGAGACCTTATATTGATACTTTTGATGGCAACTTCAGTTCTCAAAAACATCCTAAGGAGACGTATTAGGTAGATTGATCTAGTAGAATCTGGGAAAATGCTAAACTTTTGAAATAGAGTTATTCCCTTGTTGTGTTGTGTTGAAAGTATAGAAAGCAAGCTGATGGTAACTGGCTCACATCCCAAGTTGGTTGCCCTAATTATTTATATGCACTTGTCCTTTAGTCTTCCTGAGTTTGTCAAGTTTTTTTTTTTTTGATTGGTGTTTTACGCCGTACTCAAGAATATTTCACTTATACGCCGGTGGACAGCATAATGGTGGGTGGAAACCGGGCAGAGCCCGGGGGAAACCCACGACCATCCACAGGTTGCTGGCAGACCTTCCCATTTACGGCCAGAGAGAAAGCCAGCATGAGCTGGACTTGAACTCACAGTGACCGCATTGGTGAGAGGCTCCTGGGTCATTACGCTGCTCTAGCGCTCTAACCGACTGAGCCACGGAGGCCATGAGTTTGTCAAGAGCAAAGCAAAACATGACATGCTGTCATGTATTATTCTGTTATGGTACCAAAAGTATAGACTGAAACATTGAAAATTGAAAAAATTTGAAAGAAATATTATTGTAGTAAGGATAATGCGTTACATTAAATATGTCATGTATGTGTTGAGTGTCGTAACTTTTATTCTCTCAGGTGACAATATTAAATGGCATGGGAGTCTCTGGAAAAATTGTGGAAAAGGTAGGTACACTTCATCTCTGTGACATGCATGTTTATTTTGAACTATTTAAAGAATCATTCGCAAGTTTAACGAAGTGTAGTGACAAAGACATATATGGCCGAAGAAAAAAAATGTTATTTGACATGTCTTCTTTTCATCGAATGCAAAAAAATTTTTAAAAAATTGGTTTGCAGACGCTAACAAGGGCTGAATTTGTACTCTTAAAGTGTGACCAGATTGTAAAGACTGTAGACTGTACATCATAAGTCTGTCATGTGTTGCTATGAAACATTTAAGGAGAAATAGAAAAGGAGCATTTGAGTACATTTGTTATTGACTGAAAATGGTACTTGTTGGTCGGCACTCAGGACTGAGAAGTTAGAGAAAGAAAATAGGAATGGTTGGCCAGTTGTCATTATAATGTGATGGGGTGGAGTGTCACGTCTGGTGTCTTTGGCATGTCATGGCACAAAAAGGCACAGTATATGAACACACACCTAATGACTCCTTGTCATCATATAGCTGAAAAATTGTTAAGTAAGATATAAAACCCCAAGCATACATACAAACATTTGTTGTTGAATGACATTCAGATGTTCCAGTGGTGTTTAAATGCTGAACAAGATGAAAAATTGCATAATCTCTTTTTCTTGAGAAGTGAATTCTAATTAATGTTGTTTCAGCCTATTTGGGAGCCATACACCCCTCAGTTTGGCAGCTATGTGGACGTAGCCTTCTCTTACTCACACACGCTCTGGCCCTGGTCAGGTTACATTGCTGTGGCCATCTCCGTCACAAAGTCTGCAGCCTCCTGGGAGGGCGTAGCCCAGGGACAGGTTATTATCACAGTGGAGTCACCTCCAGAGGTAATGACTGCTTCCTTTCCCAGTGTTGTCTCCATTGTCACGTTTTGCTTTTTAATACAGTAGATTGGGTTCTGATTTGTGAGTATTAAGTGAAAATTTAAAGTAATTCAAGAGTGCATGTAAGATTTAAGTAGTAAATGTTGTTAAATCTGTCCGATGTGTAAGATTTCTTTGGAATTGATATCTTTTTGATCCCCCTGGCTGATTCAGCCAAAATGTTATTAAATCTTGCTGTCTTTAAGGTTACATTGTCTAAATCAGTTCGTACTAGTTCACTGGGAGGTTTGTTAGTTGCCCTTTCTGATGGTGGTTGCAGCTGAGTTTTCTCCACCCATTGAAGAAATAAATGAATTGTGGTGTAATGTATGCATGTGTTTTGTAACAGGAGAGTGAGGAGAACCCTCGTGTATCTGTGGTCAAGCTACCCATCAGAGTCAAGATTATTCCTACCCCGCCCAGAAGGTAATCTTAACACGGACAAATTCTAACTGTACATCCACTGGGTTTCTTTGTAGGATGCTGGTTTTACACTTTTATCGGGCATCAGACAAAATTCGCCCATTAATGCATATTTCCATATTCCTTCACTGAGTAAGTTTGTAATGAAGTTATCCTCAGGCAGAAGAATCGTTAATACAGGCGAATTACTTTAGTGTCATTGTTTTCACGGCCAAATAAATGGAATCAACAGAGGCATATAGTCTCCCCACATCACCATTGCTCTCCGATGAATTCCAGAGTATTTTGTTTGATGTGGAATAATGATTATCCTTCCATGTTGGAGAATCCAGTCTTAAGACATAAATTTGATACATGGATTTATTTATTTAGTTATTTGATTGGTGGTTTATGCCGTACTCAAGAATATTTCACTCATACGACGGCGGCCAGCTTTATGGTGGGTGGAAACCGGGCAGAGCCCGGGGGAAACCCACAACCATCCACAATTTACTGGCAGACCTTCCCCCAAGTGGCCGGAGAGGAAGCCAGCATGAGCGCATTGGTGAGAGGCTCCTGGGTCATTACGCTGCGCTAGCCCACTAACCAACTGAGCCATGGAAGCCCGTACGGAAGATAGATTGTTTATTCACGATAATTATGTATCAATTATTATCAATATGCAAATTATAATGCTAAATTATGTATACCAATGTTAGTGTTAGATTTGGCAGATTTTTGTCTCTTTTAGTTTATTTTCCAGTGTTGGAGATTCCAGACATTAGCATTGTCAGGATATCAACACCACTAAATAAGTTTCACTGCTGTATGGAGGCAAAATAAAGTGATCATGTCATCATCCACCATTAATTGAGAGCTGAATGTCCTGTATACATCTACAGTGTGATTTGCCTATCAGTCATCTATCTGCCAGTCGAGGGGCCTCTGTGGCTCAGTTAGTTAGCACGCGTAATTGACCCAGAAGCCTCTCACCAACACGGTCACTGTGAGTTCAAGTCCAGCTCATGCTGGCTCAGGTTGTAAGGAAGGTCTGGCAGCAACCTGCGGATGGCCGTGGGTTTCCCCCGGGCTCTGCCCGGTTTCTGTCCACCATAATGTTGGCCACCGTCGTAAGTGAAATATTCTTGAGTACGGCGTAAAACACCAATCAAATAAATAAATAAATACTATTTGCCAGTCATTACATTCCATCTGCCTTGCAGTAAGCGTGTTTTATGGGACCAGTACCACAACCTGAGGTATCCCCCTGGCTACTTCCCAAGAGACAACCTGAGGATGAAGAATGACCCATTGGACTGGTAAGGCAAATACCTACTCACAGGCCAGATTTTATCAGTGGCTACTATTGATTCGTTAATTGTTTATTCACGATAATTATAAGACATCAGTGTGTAATGGTAACACGTTCTGTATGCTGAAGGGCAATTACCTGTCACTTACCACTATCAGTGTTAAATCCTCCAAAAGAATTAAACAGCTCACTTATATTAGGACAAAAAATTTCAGGATTTCTGTTCCATTAGAGTGAAAGATTAAGTTCCTTTTAAAGAGAAAGACTTGTGTTCAATTCTTAGTGAAGGGTTTCTTAAAAGTGTAAATAAAGTAATCTAACACAGGAGCAAAACCTCACTCTTTTCTTTTTTTGTCTTGTAAACTGAATGTTGAAAATTGAGCCCTAGAATATTTAATGAACCCTCATGACTTAATCATATACTGTAATTCTTCAACCTTTCCACTTGTTTGCGAGGTGTTTGTTCAAGCATATTCTGAGGGCATTATTCTGTGTAGACTATTAAAATTATACTTTTTGTGAAGGCCTGAAATTGGCCAATTGAACCAATGTAGTTTTGTTTCCAAAATCAAATTTTAAATATGCATAAATTACTCTAAAATTTGCTCTTTCATATGAGAAAGTTTACTAGTTTTATTAATTACTTTAGTGTAATTTCTGTCTTGTTTGGTTTTTATCAGGAACGGAGACCATATTCACACTAACTTCAAAGACATGTATCATCATCTGAGAAATAATGGATTTTATGTGGAAGTTTTAGGTGAGAATTGTAACATGTAGATTACTCATATTATTACCCTGGCCGAAAAGTTTGTTTTCTGTTTTATTTGAAGACTGAAGTGATGACAGTATACATATAACCTTTTGCTTTAAGCCGTGATATTTCTTACATGGAGCTTTGTTTGACCCTGAAGTAAACATATTTATTTATCTGATTGGTGTTTCATGTCGCACTGAAGAATATTTCACTTATATGACAGCGGCAAGCATTATAGTATGAGGAAAACGGGCAGAGCCTGGGCGGAAACCCACAATCATCTGCAGGTTGCGAACAGACCTGAAGTAAACATGTCTATCTTGTAAAGAAATGTAACCGCTGCCTTCAGCTGGGCATTTTCCAATAAATAAATTATTGAATATAAATTCTGTGTCTATATTTGACCTTAAGCAATGGCAAGGTCAGCATAACACATCAGTAGACATTAAAGTTTAACTTACTTTGGGCTGATCCTCAGCGTGTGAATGATTCTAGTCACCTAAAGTAAAGTGTAAAAGTAATCTGAGTACAATAGGACATTCACAAATCAATTACTTCCACTGTAGCATTAAGGTAGTAGATTTGTCAAGTTTCTACCACCATGAAAAATGACTGCTGTAGTGCAAGTCAACATGCTGTTAAACGTCATTCAAATCAATCAATAAATCATATTTATCATTAATAAGAGGCATAATTAAAGCGGTGTGCCTTTATTTTGTGTTTCAGGTTCCCCGTTTACCTGTTTTGATGCCAGCCAGTATGGTGAGTAATTCGTTTTACTCTGAGATCTGCTGCTAAAGCTTCAATAAAAGTTGATTTTTGAAACAAAACAGAAAATCAAGGCTATGTTAAAAAACGTATTCTGTTTATGTGGAGAGAACTGTTGGCCGTGCGTAACTAACACAGAGTGATCTCCCCTGACAGGCACTCTCCTGGTTGTCGATGCTGAGGAGGAATACTTCCCAGAGGAGATCACAAAGCTGAAGCGTGACATCGACCAGGGTCTCTCACTTATCGTCTTTGCGGACTGGTACAATGTCTCCGTCATGAAGAAAGTCAAATTTTATGATGAAAACACCAGGTAAGATCTGTTAAAGTCTTTCCATTTTCCTTGGTTTACGGTCAGCCTAAGCAAGCTATGAATAGTTTTCTCTGGTGAATCGCGGAATATATCTGGATGACTTTTTCTTTACATGTTTATTCATAAGCTAGGTGCTCATGAATTGTAATAAAAATTACAAATGCTGTCCAAATATATATCCGTGAGTTCCATTGTTTATGAGAAATGGAATTTTGTCTTGTCAGTTCTTAACACTGATAATGTTGGGAGACATAAGATCAAACCAGGATTGGGTTATTCCAAAGACGTCATTTATTTATTTATTTATTCGATTGGTGTTTAACACAGTACTCCAGATACTTTAAAAGTGGTACTTGTTGCCCTGCCACAAGAAGACACGGTATATGTATAAACACCTAATGGCCCCTCGTCATCAAACGACCGAAAAATTGTTAAGTACGACATCAGAAAGCTGGCATACATACATATTGTACAAGGTATTTCATTTCTTACTTACTTGATCTTTTTATCTTGATGATTTCAGTGTTTATACCTCTGATATATTGAAAATTTCGCTTGAATCATTGTTTCTAATTCCAGGCAATGGTGGATGCCAGATACAGGTGGGGCAAACATACCTGCGACTAACGATCTCCTGGCTCCTCTTGGGATGGCTTTCAGGTGAGTGTGACTCATTAACACACCGTAACCTGAACCAGTGTGCGAGACCCATCATTCTGACTGTGTCTCAATCCATATAACATTCCCAAAGTCTCACACCTGACATAGCTATGAGAAGGGTGAAATACTACCTAGGTGCAAAGGTAATGTCATTATCAGTCACTCATTCTGTCACTTATACTGTGACCATTTGGCCCATTCTTAAGTGGTTTTGAGTAAGGAGTTGGAACTTAACCATTAGCATTTTCATAATGAATATATCTCAAGGTATTGTTTGGTGAAAAAGCAACCTTGTATGTGATATGACTGGTAAAAATCCTAATTAGAATTAACTACGCCATTCCTAAATGACTTTTAGCATGAGCTGGAAACATAAGAATTTCACTTTAGGTGATAAGATCCATAAGATAAGTTTCATCCTTGTACTCTGCCGTGACCGATAACATTTGTAGTTTTGGGATAATTTGAACCCCAACCCCCACTTAAGAATCACCATTTCGGAGTTTGCACCTGTAGTCCTGTGTGTTCAGTGTGCCAAACCTTTTCTCGACCGATAAACCTTTGCTAGCTCCCAGACTAATAAATATAGCTGCTGCAAGGCGTTCGTTTGCTCCATTGCACATTACAGCCCTTTTATAAAAGTCTCCCCTCTTTTGTTGCAGTGATCAGGTGTATGAAGGGGACTTTGTTCTGGGAGACCACGACAGTAAGTCAACCTAGGTTTTTCTCTGAATTTTATCCTTTACCTTTGATGTAAATGTATGTGTTGGAGCTGTGGCATCAGATCAATTTGAACACCTTAATGCATCGTTAACTACATCTGATTGATTACGGAAATAAAGCATGACTGAATATTTTTACTTTATCTGTGGAAGCAAGTTTTTTTCTTTTAGGTTAGGTAATCTGGCCGTGGTATATGTTTCAGTTATGACATGCTGTGTAAATCACAGCTATGAAGATAACAGTTGTTGTTTCCATTTTTAATAATCCATGTATGCCTTCTGTTTTCAGTGTATTATGCTTCTGGGACAAGTATTTCTAAATTCCCTGAGGAAGGAATTGTCATAGCACAAACTCTTAAAGATCAGGGTAAGTCGGTCCAGATATATGCTAATCGAATGATGATGTTATGGTGTCTTGTTGCTGAACATTTTAACAGCCTCATTTAGAATATATTATGTAAAATGTCCTGTATTTTACCTAAAGTATGACTTGTTTCAAGTGACACATCCTTCTTGATTCATCTGCACCGGCCCCAATAGCACAGTTGGTAGAGCGTCCGCTTCGGGGAGCGGTAGATCCAGGGTCAATCCTGGGTCGAGTCATACCTAAGACCTTAAAAGAGGAAGTTGTAACTTCCTCGCTTGGTGTTCTGCATGAAGTGGATAGTGCAACGACTGGTTGACCCGTACCAGTATAATGCCTCAGGCTAGGCAGCTTAATTGCCTTTGGTAAGGCATCTCAGTGAAGCAGCACTAGATGAAAGAGCCATGGAAATCCGTCCTGCATCAAGGAGGCACATTACATGCATTCTAAGGACTCCTTCGTCGTCATTCCACTGAAAAATTATTAAGTACGACATTAAACCCCAAAAGCTCACTCACACTCTTGATTCATCCACCGGATAGGGCCACTTAAGAATTTTTGTGAAGTTTGATTAATTTGTTACCAGAAAAGCAGAAGTGTTGACATCAAAATATCATATGTGCTTCTGAAATTGTAAAACCTAATTGACCTCAGGTGAAAACAGTAAACCAACAGGTGGTTTTATTTACCTCAGAATACAAAAGTTATTTCAAATTTCTCCATTTAAAAAAAATCAGAAAGAAAAGAGAAATTTTGAAGATTGTATTTATAAATGACTTTTCACATTTGTGTTATTTTCATGGCTTCATCTTCTAGTTTAAACAATTTGGCATTGACTGTAGATACTCTCGCAAAGGGTAAGAAACAGTGAATTTCCCCAGCTCTCTTAATAAATAAATAAATACCCTACATGACCTAAAATGTTGTTCACAAAAGAGCATTGTTAGAGGCAAATAAATGTCACGAAATGTTGTTTTTTGGGTACTGGAGTGTACAGTTTTCCAGTAGAACATCATCCCATGTTCCAAGCAAACTTCTGCGTTTTTAAAATCGATAGAACTCTCACAATCAGGAAAAATGAGCAAGTTAGTCATGGAGAAAATTTAAGGTCATCTAGGTTAGGTCAACGCCAGACAGATATGTACATTTTATCGGGTTCTCTTCACAGGTAATGAGGTTCTCAAAGGTGAGACGTTATCCGTGGAGAATGTGCCTACCTTAGGTCTGTACCAGACCCGCACTAAACCCACAGGGGGCCGGGTGGCTCTCTACGGAGACTCCAACTGTCTTGACAACAGTCACTTACAGAAAGGTGAGCAGATTGACGACTCAACATCTACATGTAATTAAAGGCCCTCTTTGAGGCTCCACTCGGCATGCCCAGTCCATCAAGCTCAACACTGTGGAATCAGTGAAGTAGACTTGTATACTATGTAAGACACTAATGAAATAAATAAATGCACTTTTCTTTGATTTGTTTCTGTAAAATGTTTAGAAGAATAATGATGAATCTGATTTGGTGATGTGGCATTATGTGGCAGTATTATTATGGAGAGCATTCCCTCACCTTGTTACTGTCCCTCACAAGTCGTCTTTAGGGAGTGACCAACCTGTATATCTTTAACTTTTGGCGCAGGTATTTTATGTCAGCAGGTAAGTCAAATTTAAAATTAAATTGCTTTGTTTATTCGTTGTTGTTTTTTTTTTTTTTTTTGTTCAGATTGTTTTTGGCTGCTAAGTGCCCTGTTAGAGTACACAGCGTACAATACTTTACCATCCAGTCTGACCAACCAGGAGAAGATAACTCTGCCTCCAGTACTGGATCTTCCAGAGAGAATGGAAGGTCAGTGTGCTGCTAAATGTTGTTGTTGTTGACCACTAAAATCATTGGCATTAATTCAGCTTCCTCTCACTCATTAGAAGCTATAAGTCAGGCAGTTGTCCATTACATGTACCAAGGAAATCTATGGTTTTCTCAAAGCAAAGCTGTTTTCAGATCTTAAACCTGACCGAAGTGAAAATTCTTCACAACATGGTTGTAACTGTAGAAATAAAAAAGTATGTGGCCAGAGGATTAGCATGCTAGTGGAGCACAATAACTTGGGAGTCTCTGACCAATGCAGTCACTGTGAGTCCAGCTCATGCTGGCTGCCTCTCCTGTTGTGAGTCACTGTGAGTCCAGCTCATGCTGGCTACCTCTCCTGCTGTGAGTCACTGTGAGTCCAGCTCATGCTGGCTACCTCTCCTGCTGTGAGTCACTGTGAGTCCAGCTTATGCTGGCTACCTCTCCTGCTGTGAGTCACTGTGAGTCCAGCTCATGCTGGCTACCTCTCCTGTTGTGAGTGGGAAGGCCTGTCGGCAATCTTCAGATGATCATGTATTTAACCTGACCTTCATAATGAGTGAATATTCTTATATTTCAACACCAATCAAATAAATAACCTTATGAAGGAAAAAAATGTCACAGAGGCGAGGGAATTTCTATTTTGTTATGTTGTCATTTTGGTTGCTTTCACAGGAAGCCACCTGTATCGCTACTCCAAGGTCCTTGAAGGCCACTTGGGCAGCCAGCAGGCCCGCCCCCTCCCTCCCTGCCCTCATCTTATATGGGCACAGCCGCACCCCCTTAACACTTCTGCCCCTAGGTAAGCACATGTAGCTATTTGTACAGTGCTAAGTTGAACTGCTTAGACAGATATGGGAGATATTAAACCTGATGTTTGTAGTGGAAGGAATGACTTAATATCATTATTATTCAGCGTTACCTGAATGGTTTTAATTGTAGTGCTATCCGATAAAGATGTGACAAAGTAATTTAATTGTATGGAAGTAATTTTAGATTGTAAGCCGACTACAAAACTAAGCGTTGAATCTCGAGGCAAAAGTTACCAGCACTGTAAAAAATTCAAATCCATGTCTGGCTGGTGTAGTTGTGACTTTACATCAGCACATTTGTCCAGTGATGTACTTGAGAAGGTGTGACGGTTTCGTCTGGGGTCTGTCTGGTTTTCTGCACCCAGCAACTTTACCATTATAATAATAAAGTCAAGGCATCACCCTGGATCCCGGGAAGTAGGTTAAAAGCTTGTGAAACCCATGGCCTTCACATGGTGACTTTATTATTATCATTTAAACCAGGTGTGACAATAAGTCTGAAGCTGTAAGTGGCATTACCATTAACATGCAGTGTAGGGAAACATACATGGGTGTGGGATAACACAGCAATAAAACAAACTGCATTGACTGCTGATCCAGTCACAGGCACATACAATGTATGTCTCTTTCTTTGTATCTTTGTAGCAATCTGTACCAGCCACAGAAGCTTTTATCTATTGGCCTGGAGCCACCAGTTCCCGTGATGAACAAGCCAGGTAACGCCCTACCCCTGGGGATCCGAGATAGCCCTGTGATAAACTGGCAGTCTGGTAACGGAGTATCTGTGTCAGATGGGCTCACCGTCTTCCCAGCAGTGGCATTTCTTGGGACAATATTAGTCGTGGTTTTCCTTGTGTGTCACTTTTATAAATTCAAGTTTAACAAGCCTCGACGGAAAAGACCAAAGATTAGAAAGATTCATCATTATCTTATGTATGGGTCGAAAGTTCCCGGGGTTTGACCCCTGCAGGAATCTTAGACCACCGCTCAGTGTTTGTTGTCGTTCATGTTTCATCTCTAGGGTCATCCATGGTGGAACTGTACATGAACCTGACATGGTCTTGTGATAATCTGGCTAAATGTAATGGGAAGTGTGTAATAGCCGTGAGTTGTGTGCATTGCTAACGTAAGTCACCAACAATGGGAGACTCAAGGACAAGCTACACAGAAGGTCCAAATGACAGTACAACACATCATTTTCTTCTGTGACGTTGCAGTGCGTGCGTGGTTCATACATGTTTTATGGTACATCGATAATTGTGAGGTAATAAAGAAAAAGAACAAATGAGTTCACAGCTTTGCAACCTCTTGATATGGAGGAGAAGGAGTTTTACAAGTCCCACATTGAATAGATAAGATGATGATATGATGCATACCTACAGTGATGTTGGAAGATTCAGTATTGTGCTGGGAATTACAGATGCTCTCATCAAGGATGCAGGCGTGTGATTGCTGGGAGTTACAGCTTATGTCCGCATACTGCTGGATCAGTGAGATAACAATTGAGGATTTGCTGGTCATGGACAAATCTTGTGCACGTATCAGGGTCCTTGATAACATCGACCAAAATGTCTCTAGAATTATTAAATGGCTGGTTTCCAGAACCGTTCTACTGCTCTTGGGAAGTATTGATGAGGCTTTCAAGAATTGATTAACTGCTAGTGGAAACACAGATTTCACGACGAAGATTGACGCCAAAGAGAAAGTTTATCTTAGCAGAAAAGAATTACGATGGTGACATGGTATCTGTGTGTTTTCTAAGTACACATTTATACAGCCACAGGAAGGAATTCTGACGAAGGCTTCATTTGTGCGTTTTCTTAAGTACACATTTATACAGCCACAGGAAGGAATTGTGATGAAGGCTTCATTTATGTGTTTTCCTAAGTACACCTTTATACAGCCACAGGAAGGAATTGTGACGAAGGCTTCATTTATGTGTTTTCCTAAGTACACCTTTATACAGCCACAGGAAGAAATTGTGACAAAGGCTTCATTTGTGCGTTGTCTTAAGAACACCTTTATACAGCCACAGGAAGGAATTGTGATGAAGGCTTCATTTGTGCGTTGTCTTAAGAACACCTTTATACAGCCACAGGAAAGAATTGTGACAAAGGCTTCATTTGTGCGTTTTCTTAAGTACACCTTTATACAATCACAGGAAGGAATTGTGGAGAAGGCTTCATCTGTGTGTTTTCTTAAGTACGCCTTTATACATCCACAGGGAGGAACTTGTGATGAAGGCTTCATTTGTGTGTTTTCTGAAGTACATTTAACAATCACATTAAGGAATTGTGATGAATGCTTCATGTGTGTGTTTTCACAGTATCTTCACAGTGAGATGGAAACACAATGTATCATGTGATCTTCACATGGTTTATCTGTATGCTATAGATATGTAAAGGTTAACCCATGCCAGATTGCCATGTTCAAATACTCCAGGCTGCTTCGATACCAGAGCTTGTGTAAGTATGTCCAACATAACGGCCAAAGCCTGGTCCATCATCAGTGATTGCAGAGATAAATCACACGGCCAGGTATTGTGTTGGGACCACTGATATTAGCGTCATTATTATACCATATCTAATACCTGATTACCAAAGTTATCGTCATCTTAACCCCTGGGAGGGTAAGGTGACAAAGACAATGCCAATTTGGACATTCTTATGAGTGACTGTAAAATGGTGCCTACATATTTAGAATCTCCTCATTTGTACTCATGTGGCAAGGTGTTTGTGCAAAATGCAACATTTATATTCACCAAAACTTAATCACAATATCTTATTTGGATATGTATTTATTGAGAGGTTTGCACTTTCCTTTTTTCTTTTCTATTTATTATTTTTTTTCTGTGGGGGTTATTGTCTATTTTCTCCTCCATACCTTTTTCTAGGATTTATGACTGGAATCTGCAGTATTTTACTGTGTGAACTCATTCCAGATGGTTACAAGTTATAAGAAATACATGTATCCCCATGAAGATTAGGAAGTGTGGAAACACATGCAAACAGTCTGTGGTGATTAGAAGATGTGTGTGAACACAGTCCTTGAGTAGTACGTGTATCTCGCATGATTAAAGAATGTGTAACTCAAGCCTGAATATTAGAAGTTTATAAACTCATATTCATAAATACCTCATTCATTGTACATACTTCTCCTCCTATAAAAGATAATAGTATGCAGATTTGGCATTACCTCTAGATTCACAAATACCGACCGTCAGCTCTCTAAATTATCTTTAGCCATTTTGTGAGTCAAACAATCTCTAACACAGCTCTCTAAAGTGAAGGAGGTAAACAAGATGAAAGGTTGCTAAAGGGAGACCTGAAGCACCAATACAGTTTAAACGTACTGTATTTCGCCTGAAGTTTGGTAAGTAAAAATGTAGAAGCATGCAATGGTCTTAAAATCATACTTTTTGATGCCAACACAGAAATATTTTTTATTTGAAATTAATTGCGTTTCACAAAGAACTCTTTAATATATGACTATGAGGTGGATGAATCAATCAGAATCAAGCGAAATGTGTTACTGGAAAGGGGTTAAACTTAGGGTGAAATACAGTGGTTAGCTTGAATGGTTAGCCACTGGGATTATCATGTGTTACATCCCCCAAACTCCGCAGGATTGTGGACAAATGAACAAAGTAAACATGTTTAAGCTGACAGGCTGATCATCGGGGCTCAGGCTCATGAAACTTCTGAAATTCTGTTTGGGATATTCAAGAGTGTCTGAATTTCGGGAGTGTTTGAAATTCCAGAAGAATTATGGTAAACAAAGTGTTTTGCTTCAACAAGATGAAAACTATACTAAATATTTGACTTAGGTTTTGTTGAGCAACAGTGCATGTTGAAATTCTGACTTAAGCAAGTTACTTACTATACTTAAGTTTTCTGAAACCGTGTCCTCTTTGATGGCATCATCGTCATGGAAACTCAAGTTTGTTTGTACTGAAGTATACGTTAGATAAATTCTCTGGTAGAAAGCTAAAAACCTGAAAAACAGTCATGTATTTTCACCTTTTTTGTTTTAGAGAGTGTGGTGAAAGTTGGTGCCAAAATAATATCCTGGTCAAAGGCCTAAAATAATTTATCTTATTTATAGCTTACTGTGTGGATGCACACTTCATTTTTCAGCTTCTAGGTTACTTACATGTATTTCTGCACTGAAAGGTTGCATAAAGATATTTGTATTTTATGACTGGACAAAGGAATACTTTAATCTTTGGGGATTTAACTTTTATGTATGATTTCAATCCCCTAATACACCTCTGCCACATGTGAAAGTGATTGTTAAAAGTGCTTGGCATTATGTAAAACTCTTCCTGTCTTCCAAATCATTTCATCTTCACCACATTGTCACTCTTTTTTTTCTTTTTTATGCCTCTTTATCCGTGACTTTCATCCCCTGGACATGATGCATGATTTATTTTCATTGTCATAGATATAAATTTGCGACTCTTGTGTCAAAAAATTCCCTCATAACTTGCAATAGTCATCTTGATTTATACTAATACACGCACAGGTGTTCTGATTCAAAGCAAGGCCTGTATTTATTAAACATCTTAAAACTTATGCCAAAAATTCAAACATCACTGCAATTAAAATATTTCCTTCTATAAAAATTTGTACGTTGATTCTTTACTGCAGAACAAAGTACTAATCACAATTTGAGCTCTTTCCTGTTCTGAGATTGACTTTTTGAGTTGCTTGATAAATTCGGACCCTGACTTCAAACTTGGCACTGAAACGTCCATCCTTTTTTGTTTAATAGTATGTGGGCATCAGTGAGGATTATGTAAATTATTGGTTTTTTTTACTTGATATATATTCATGAAATATGTAAGCATTTTGAGCAGTGAATACAATCACCTGAAGCCCGTGTTTGATTGTGTTCAGATATAACAACATTGCCCTTGATGTCCTTGTCTTGCACCTTCAAATGATTTTCTTTTGAATGGGGACATTAAGACCATATCATGATAATAAATGAATGTCATACAGTGCTTAACACAGGATCTGGAATCAGCAACTTTCTGTTGGGTTAAGTGGGTTTTGTTATAGAAATTCCAGTAGTTCATTTTAATGTTAGCTGGTCAGTCAGTAGAATGGATATCAGTACAGTTCAGTGATATACGTAGGCAAGTTGTGTCACACCATCATAAAGTGGGTTGTCATAAGCATTGTGTTAGTTTATATCCCAGTAATCGCCATCATTATCTTGGATGGGTTGTGATTATTTTGGGGGAGAGTGATATCTTAGCGCGACTCGTGCATAAAATACAGCTTTTTTATGGCATATCTGATACACAGGAGAACTGCATTTCAAGAAACATCTTCCAAGTATCTTGGGTTACATGTATTTATGTGTGCGTTGGTCCATTGAGTGCAAATTTTGTGAAATGTCCAATTCCTTTATTTTATGTACAGGGATTAAATACTCCATTAAACTAGCCTATGCTCTTGTGGCTACATGTACTGCACAAAAGTTTGTCATTTATTTTCCATTGCAACAAAACTACACATATGTGCCGACAGTGCAGGAAGTAAGGGGTGTCGAACAGTTTCTTGTGAGCAAACCAGTGGAGGTGATTCCGCCGGCCGTAAATATCTATTGGGCTAAATTATTTAAGTGCAGTCCAGTTGGTGATTTTCAGACTTGTGCTTTAGAGACAATGTCAGCGCTGACACTGTATGTAACTTAACTGCTCGGGTATTTAGCTGTGTGAATCCTAGATAAGGTGGTGTTATGGTGTGAACTGCTGGGCAGTCTAGTGTATGTCAATAGGGGATTTTTTTTTTTTTTTTGCATGCGTTAGATTCATTATAGATGGATTTTGTTCTGTTTATTTTATATTAGCTACATTTGATTATAGTTGTTTGATGTTTTAATTGACCTGTTCTCTCAGAGAATGTCCAGCATGTTTGTCAAATGTGAATACATAAATAAATGTTTTTATGATAAATGACCCTGACGATTGTCTTTCAGTTTCTAAGATTCATACTAACCAAATAGTAACTGTTTTATCTATTCTAAAGAGCAATAGCAAAAATTCGATTTGATTTTTGGCTGATGGGTTTTTTTAGTTAAAAGTCTCCGGTGTCTTTAAGTTAGCAGCATTTATAAACCTTTCAGACCATTACACACGCAAACTGTGACCAACCCTTACAAGTTTGTAAAAGGTTGGTTACTCTGAAAAAAATAATCTGTTAAATTTAACAGAATGTCTGTTGTCTGAGTGATGCTAGAATGTATTCTGTTATTGCAGCAGATTATTCTGTTAAATATAACACACATGTTCAATTAACTCTACATAACGATTATATTACACTAACAGGATGTTATCATGAATATGACACAATGTTGTGTTTTAATAACAGAATAGATTCAAGCATTACTTAACAGGTATTCTGTCAAAATTAACTTTAATTTTTTTAAGTGTACCAATTGGTAACTGAGTGGAAATGCAAGAAAAGACATCTACTCAGTACCAGTCAGTTTCCCTGGTTGTAACACATGGCTATGTTTGGCTTTACCAATAAGTTTTAAGTGATACTGTAACCAAGTTGTTGCCATTTAGTAACAAATCCGTTACCAGCTGAAACAGGCTGCATGTATCACCCGACGCTGGACTGTTCAGTAACCGTTGGGTACATGACACCCCAAAAATGGATATTAACGTGTACAAAGCTGCAACCAAATTGGTACTGCAAGAAAAGTACCGTGTCAGCCTACATATGAAAGTTTACCTGTGTGTCACGTATGATTACAAAACGTTTATTTTCATGTAAATGTATGAAATGAAGTCTACAGGTCTTTCACAATTCAAACATGCATACATAGGCCTACAAACGTAAAAGAGCAGTGACTGGCAGTGCCGATAGGGGGCGCTCGAGCTCCATCAACTCTTAAACCTGTGAACTTTTCATGTGTGGTAACTTCGCGAGTGTGGCATTGACGGCCAAATAAATAAATAAATAAATAGCTGTGTCTTATGTTAAGCCGGTTATCTACCTACCGGGTTTCCTCCTGGGTTCTGTCCGGTTTCATACCACCATAAAGCTGCCCACCGTCGTATAAGTGAAATATTTTTGAGTGAGACGTAAAACACCAATCAAATAAATATATACCTGCCTTAACCATTCATTTTAATGGATATATCCATGTAAGTTACGATGATCTTGGTCAAGCCGCCAATTGTACGGTATTAAGATTTATATCCTTTGGGGTAATGTTCTCGTGCATCGGGTGTCTATCTCATGTAGAGGTGTCTGTAAGCACTTAATGTGTGGGGGTGGGACGGTGTGGGCCTCCATGGTCGAGGTGATTACCACGCCAGAGCGCGTAATGACCTGGGAGCCTCTCACCAATGCGGTTGTTGTGAGTTGAAGTCCGGCTCGTGCTGGCCCCCTCTCCGGCCGTACGTGGGAAGGTACTACAGTGGACGGTCGTGGGCGGGTTTCCCAGGCTCTGCCCGATTTCCTCCCACCTTAAAGCATCAACCAAATAAATATATGTATAATTTTTAAGATGCAGGAGACCGTTTCACATATCAATAAAAAGGTTTACTATTTATTTCGTGCTGTGTACCATTGTTGGATAAATTCAGCCAAGTTTGAGAATCTGCCTTCAAATATTTTGTTTTGTTGAAAAGAGTAAGATTTTGAATTTTAATAGGACCCTGTAGATTTGTGAAACAGATGTTAGAAGGCCCGGTACCCATGCAATGAGGGGCTGTGGTCTTTTTTCCGATTTTTTCCACCTGCATACCTGACGACGGTCATACGAGTGAAGTATTCCAGGGTAAGACGCTCAGTTCTATTTGCATAGACAATTATAAATGTACAAACGGCATGAAACATAAGCCCACAGACACTGAGAGTCCTTCATGTAACAAACATCGTGATATTAACCGTAATGACGATATTTATTTATTTGTTTTACCACGTACTCAAGCATATTTCACTTATACGACGCCGGCCAGTATTATGATGGGAGGAAAGCGGATGGCGCAAGGGAGAAGGCCACGACCATCCGCAGTTTGCTGCACGACCTTTCAGGGTACGGCCTGGGAGAAAGCCAATATGAGCTGGACTGGAACTCGCGTCTCCTGGTCATTGTGCCGCACTGGCACGCTAATCACCTCGACCAGGGAATACCCATAATGGCGTTAAACTCGAAACAAAAATACTCACTCAGTCTATCCCTGTGACCACCATTCATGACACCATTCACGTCTATAAACGTAACAGGCAACAAATACTCGAGCTATTATAGATGGAACTTGAAAATAAATGGGAAAACGTCAGCTGTTTCACATTAGGATTCTCTTGAAGGAACTAAATATAGAAGATGTTCAAATCTTGATGGGTCGTCTGAATGAAATGGCCAAGATTATGCTTCTATTTTTACAGGATGTTTATAACATGATCAGCTACAGTACATGCACAATAACCTTCAACAATGACGTCAGCATCAGCCCAAGCGCTGGCGTCATAGACACTGTGAACGCGACATATACGGTGTAAGAACTGACAGTGCTAACAAATAAAAGATGGGCCTATATTCCATTAGAGTTCATACCTACACAGAGATCACCAGGTTAGAACAGAGTTAAGATATGTAGGCCCTCTTACCAGATAAACTTCGGTGGCCTAATGGTTAAAGAGCGTCCACCTCGAAGTCGGGAGACCTTGGATCAAACCCTTGTCGGGTCATACTAAAGACTTTGAAAATAATTCTTGCTGGTGCCTCGTTTGGCGCTCCTCACTGAGAGGTTAGGGCAAGGAAACAGGACTGGTTTGTTCAGTGTCACTATAATGTGACTGGACGGGGTGTCTTGTCTGGTGTCTTCTGCATGATAAATCAGTGGCAGCAGCACTTTGGCGTCGTGAACTCGCCTTACCACAAAGGTAACAAGATATTTATCCCCCATTAATTCCATTATATGTGGTAAAAGATGTAGTATCTACTCCTTTTCAGTCATATGATGACGAAGGAGCCCTTGAAATGCATATAGGTGTCATGTGCCTCCTTGTTGCAGGCCGGATTTCCACCGCTCTTTTATCTAGTGCTGCTTCACTGAGACGAATTACGGAAGGCAAGTAAGGCGCCCCACCCGAGCCATTATATTGATACGGGTCAACCAGTCGATGCACTACCCCTTTCATGTTGAACGCCAAGCGATGAAGTTACAACTTCCTCTTTTAAGGTCTCAGGTGTGTCCCACCCCAAACTGACCCTGTATCTATCGCCCCCGAAGCTACCCTAAAAGTGCGATTCAATTCCATTAAGTTTGGTAACAAATATGACTTATCCATTAGCTATCATCCATAATTCCCCTTAAAATAAAACTGAAAATATATGTATTGTTAAAATTGCAGCAGATTAAAACTGTCTTTCAGTGGAGTGAGTGAGTGAGTGCTTGGGGTTTAACGTCGTACTCAACAATTTTTCAGTCATATGACGACAAAGGAATCCTTAGGGTGTATGTAATGTGCCTCCTTGTTGCAGGACGGATTTCCACCGCTCTTTTATCTAGTGCTGCTTCACTGAGAGGACTTACCGAAGTGGACGTTCTTCCAACTGTGCTCTCCGGGCCGGCTCTTTCAGTGGAAATTTGTCAAGTAATTAAATGCGAAACATATACGCAGTTGTATCTCACTCGCTGAAATTTGTAATACAAACACTTGCATTAGATCCACAAAGGCCTTTCGCTCTGAAATAAGCAGGGATAAGTATACAATATACTGTAAACGACGCACTGTCTGTACCATATATAGAATGCACAGAATCAGTATAGAATCCAAAAACGTCCTGTATGAAAAGTTTACTGTAAATAAAAAAATGTTCTGTGTACAGAATGTTTTGTAAATGGAAAATTTTCTGTACATGGAATATTCTGTAAATGAAAATGTCCTGTGTGTAGAATATACCGTAAACGAAAAACGTTCTGTATATAGAACTTACTGTAGATGAAAAGCGCTCTGTATATAGAATATACTGTAAAGGAAAAACGTTCTGTATATAGAATATACCCCAATCGAAAAATGTTCCGTATATAAGGTGAACTGTAAATAAAAATGGTGTATGTGTTGGCATATTTGGCAGCATGATCTATTGTATACGTTGTGCAATGGCAGATCATGTCTGAACATATACTGGTAAAGCCGTGGTCAAACAGTGCAATTTTTAATAGGGACTCGTCCAATTCAACTAACCAAGCTAGGACGTACACTATGTAAGACGATTTATGAATTCAAACGTTATGATTAGGTTAAATTTTGTACGTCTAAATCGCATCGCGTGAACGTAGCTTTAGAGTACATGTATTTTATTTATTTATTTGATTGGTGTTTCACGTCGTACTCCGGAATATTTCATTTATGCGACGGCGGCTGTAGGGTGTAATGTGCACACCGAAGCACTATTCGTTCGTGAAGTAGAATAGATCCCAAAGAAATAATGTAAAGTTTAGTCAAGCCCTAACTGATTCTTATCGTCAGTTCCATAGGTAAAAAAGTATATGGCAAATGCCCGACCCTCGTCCACCAATAAAATAACAGGATAATTCTTTTCAGTTACCCTAAATCAATAGGTCCGGGTTTTGATGGCTGACTAAGGAGTTGCCTAAACCTGGTCATGACCAAACGTACAGGGGTCAATCTACTGACGACATCGCCACAGACTGTAAGAGCAACGGGTCGGACTCGCCCGTAAGGCGTTAAGACAGCACAAAGTTACCCAGCCATTCCTTAACCAAGGTGGCTGTGTATATCGAATGGTTTGACAGCCGCTAAAGTGGGTTCAAGATCTCTCATGGGATAGAATCAAACAAGGCCAAGGGTTTTCCAGTCGATAACTAACAGGTGGTGGAGACAGCTGGAGGACGTCTGGAGGCACTGGCGGGGACCAAGCATCGAGCCATTGTTGGAACCGCTAACAAGGACATTGAAAGCGGAAAGGACGAATGTTGTACATGTCAGGAAGAATTATGAGCTGTATATAGGAATATTAAATGAGTTGATTAAGATTACCTGATAAAACGGAAAGTTACGGTATTTAGTCCTCCGCGTTGTAAACAATCCTGTGCATCTAAACTGACGCCATTCGCGTACCAACAGTCAGCTACAATGGATATTCCAGGTCAATAATCGCAAGACCAATTTCCACATGAACGTTTAAAGGGAAACAAACGTAAAAAATGAAGTGCACACCAGCTTAATAATATGACCATTAAAAGCTGTATATAAAATGTCCTTAATAACTTTGTTTGATTTATTTTTCAAAGAATTAAATGCTGTCAAATGTTTTGGATTGTATAAAGTGAGCTTTATGGATCCATATTGATTACCGCTAAATGCCCTTAAAATTCGGCCACAATAATGCATTTTCAGAGGAGAATAAGTGTCACAAAATATTATTTGTGGTGCTAAAACATACAATTTTCTAGTAGAAATCTCATTTTACATCTCATGTTCCAAGGCAGACCTCAAAACACCTTACTAAAATAAATAGAACTCTCAGAGTCTGGAAAAATGGCCAAGTTACTCATGGACGAAATTTATGGATCCAAATTGATAATGTGTGTCCTCAATGAGGCCACAACAACTTTTCCCTATCCCTAAAACAGTAATTTAATGTTAAATTCGCTTTTCGTGCATCAGCACACATTACAGGAGTGAAGTTCACAAGGATACCTGGTCATAAAGGTGCAGAAATAGCTGTGCATGGTCACGAAAGACACACGAACTCAGTTTTTACGGTATACAGTTTTTAATAATCTTTCTACAAATGCTTGCTTCATTTTTCAAGTTTCTTTCTCAAAAGCATACCAAACAAAAAAAAAAACCCAATGCGGACAATGCATTTCAATGGTGTTGGAGATACGTAAGAAAGTTTAACAGTATCCAAATCGTATATCATTTATTTATTTATTTATTTATTTGATTGATGTTTTACGCCGTACTCAAGAATATTTCACTTATACGACGGCGGCCAGCATTATGGTGGGTGGAACCGTATATCATCTTAGTTTATAAGTGGTGGGATATATCCTATAGCTGTAAACTATAAAAGCACTGGCCTGCGCATCGGTAGTGTTCAGAAGGAAAACAGAGGTTCCTATAGGCCTTACGCCTTGCTCAGAGCAAGAATGAGCCTTAATAAAACACTTACGAGTATATCTCCGCTTCAAAATTTTCCATTTGGCACAGATATATGATTTTCGCATTTCTAGAAAACAATGTTCCTTAGACATACCAAAAACATCTAAAATGTTAATTCGTTCTTTCATGCAACCCCACAATCTTAGCACACATAAATATCTTAATTCACCATACCTCACCCCAAATTAACTCTTCCCTTCATGATGATCATGATGATCCGACACCATCCAAGGCCGTAACACTAAAAAAGTCATCGGTTAAGTTCATTTCCACAATGATGACGGATTACATTTTCAACGATGTAACGGATTAATCCGTGATAACGAATTAATCGGTAATCAGGAAGGGATTGATTCGTTATCACGGACGGATTAATCCGTTAGGTTGACGAAAATGCGTTCCGTCATAACTCCGGGAGCAAATCTAACTGATGACTTTTGAGAGAATGCAACCAGGCAACTCTTCTGATCATACGTGCTCATGATCCAACCGCTCCTCCCCCATCTATCCATCCATCTATTCACCCATCCATCTACTAATGTAAAATACATTAACGCCAATCGGTCATGTTCCCTAGTAGTCCCTTGCCGTTACCGTAGGGAATATATGCTTACACATTGTCCGACAGTCCATCAGTCCGTCACGATCCAGTTTGCCGGACTATTTTTTCTTCAGATCGACAAAATCATGTCTGTTTTTGTCCTGTTTTGGGCTTTTACAAGGCAGTTTCCTGGAGTTTTTTCAAACTGGTTTGTTTGGTTACACAGAGGCAAATTACAGACCTAGTTTAAAATGTCCAAAATAGTTTTTATTTGTATATTTCTGTATTATGTTCTTTATTTATACATTTTACTGGCTAGAGCCTTCCTTGGTTGTATATCTCCATAAATAAGACTTTTACATCGAGTGAATGCAACGTTTGGTGGTTTTTCTAAACATAGCCAACTAATATTTGACCCATGCACACACACGCTTATGTAGTGCGCATGGAGACCAAACCATGCGTTTTGATTGTCTCGTGCCACTTGTTGACTGCAACCGTTTAAGATGTCCTATATTCCACGTTATATTTTCTTGCATCCATGCTATTATTGTGTCATCAGACATGACTGTGTATGTTCGAGGTATTATGTACCCGATCTCTATAGCTTGTAGCTTTCTCACCACTTGCAATCCTTAGAACCATGTATTTGTTGCTAGAATCGTATTCTTTCATTATATAAAAACTATACATGCATTCACAAAAATAACTGCAAAAAAATACCGTGGAATACATTAAGCAGTCAGTGAAATAAATATTGCATTGAAAACAGTAGTTTTTAACCATAAGGGCCTACATAACGTATTGGGATGTCCTCGTTCTGTCTCTCTTATTAGCCTTCCATGCTGAAGGCTGAAAGCTTATTGTTTTTGCTCGGACAATTAAACTTTTTTATTTGGGAAGTGATTTCGCAGCTGTTTGAAATTTGGGAGCAAAATTCTCGTGGATCTTTCAGGGTTTTGAAGTTTGATCTTCTAGCTCACTTAGTTTGGCGGCCAAATTGGGTTTGGAAGGAAACCTTTGAACATCTATGTTTGCAACATTTTGAGGTGTAGTTAAACATTGTTAATGTTACGTAATTCAATGGCCTGTTAACTGTGAGCATTTGCAATTTGCGCCAAATTGTATGCGAGATATGCTCTTTTCATGGGGGTTGAATCATTTAAGTTACCATCAACAGTTGTTTTCCTTCAAGTGTTTAAATGGCATATCACCCTACTTCAAAAATAGAAATCTGAAAATATTTATTTAACCTAGACAGAGGGTAACTAGACAATTACATGCTCTTTAGCTGCCTGCTTAACTGTCCTTGATTTCCGAAAGCAGGCTATGTATCTTATTACACATATAGCAACATCGTTGTGTTGCTGAATGGTACAATATTGTTATGTCACAAACTGCTCTGTAGAGAAGCCGAGTTTTATCCATATCCTAAATCATAATATATCCCAATGATTCCAATCTCTAGTCTATCCATTCCTCCTTCCATTTCACCCTGCATCAAACCTGATTCGGTCAGATGTGGAAACCCATGGCCATCCGTAGGTTGCTGACAGACCTTCCCACAAAAGACTGCATAGGAAGCCAGCATGAGCTGGACTTGAACTCACATCGACCTCTTCCTGAGCCGCACTGGAGCGCTAATCCCCTTTGCCATGTGGGCCACCTAAACCTTTGTTTGAGCATGTGAAGTAGAACGACAGAAATCAAACCAATCAGATGCAGTAGCATGCCATTAAAATGTCAAATCACTGAGCATATAACGTGACCTATGACTTAGTATATGTCCCTTATATAGGGAAATAAGATGACCATTTAAACTGTCAGGGTCCATTGTGTAGTTGGATGGCTGAAAAGTGCCACACCAATCAAACAAGCGCAGTCGGTCACGTGATGTCTCGAGGCGCCATTTTGTCTCGGCAAACAAAAGAGATTCCCGGGATTAGACTTAACTGTGTATTCCAATTTTATCTGCTAATATGTTAATTCTTTTTTTCATTAAATTTCAATGAAGGTTAAAGGCAGTGCAAATAGCCAGTGGAAGAAATCAATTTGGAAGGCGTAATCACCAGACATTTCCACAAGTAAAGACTTTTTTGTACCACATTCGTGATGTTGAGCTCAACATGGCTCGATATAGCTCTGGGCGAATGAGAAAAACATGGCGTACGTGTAACGAGCAGCACGTATAGTGCTTAAACTGGCATCTCTATGACAACATCTGAGCATTATCTGTAACCTTGCGCATGTCACCCACTCATTTCAGCTCAACACGGCAAAAAGTGAGCTTTTCTGGGCAAGAAGTGAAGTTAGACCAATCTGTGTCTCTTTTGTTATTTTTGCTGGACGGCTTTAATGTTTACACTATATTCTTTTGCCTATTTTTTGTCTTGATCATTTATAAATTGGTCGGGTTAAGTAGAAAGAAGAGCATCAGTGAGCTCTTTACGTGTACTGTGCCTTGAAAAATGTCATTTAGATGATCTGGTAGTACATCTTTGTATGGTAATCGCGAATACGTACCCTCAACGGTAACACGGTGTTCCTCCAAGAAGAAATGTAAAAGAAAATTTTCAGACAAGTTCTAAACATTGAACAGAATAGTTTTTTCTATACAGGACAACCATGTATTGAATATAACCTTTCCACCGTGGACAAAACTTTAACACGCGGAGAAAATCTTTCCACGCCAGAGAAAACCTTTCCACCCCGGAGAAAACCTTTCTACCGCGGGGAAAACAATTACTCTGCAGAGAAAAGATTTACACTGCAGAGAAAAGCTTCAGACCATGGAGAAAAATGTTTTCACCGCGAAGAAAACGTTTACACCACGGAGAAAACGTTTATACCGCGGAGAAAACGTTTTAGAAGTTTACAGCTATATCAGTTTTGTCCAAAATATTTCTGTCATCGTTTATTCATTTCCATGTACTTTAAGATCTATGTTCTTAACAATAAGCTTTCATTAGAAAAACTGTGAACCACGGAAAATCCTTAGAAAATTCTAAAAGTTTCGAATGGCACTTACAGGCCATAGCACTCGAACAAGAATTCATCAATAACTCACTAATATTGAGTAGAACAAGAATTCACCAACAACTCACTAATACTGAGTAGAACAAGAATTCACCAACAACTCACTAATACTGAGTAGAACAAGAATTCACCAACAACTCACTAATACTGAGTAGAACAAGAATTCACCAACAACTCACTAATACTGAGTAGAGCAAGAATTCACCAATAACTCACTAATACTGAGTAGAACAAGAATTCACCAACAACTCACTAATACTGAGTAGAGCAAGAATTCACCAATAACTCACTAATACTGAGTAGAGCAAGAATTCACCAATAACTCACTAATACTGAGTAGAACAAGAATTCACCAATAACTCACTTATATTGAGTAGAACAAGAATTCACCAATAACTCACTTATATTGAGTAGAACAAGAATTCACCAATAACTCACTAATACTGAGTAGAACAAGAATTCACCAACAACTCACTAATACTGAGTAGAGCAAGAATTCACCAATAACTCACTAATACTGAGTAGAACAAGAATTCACCAACAACTCACTAATACTGAGTAGAGCAAGAATTCACCAACAACTCACTAATACTGAGTAGAACAAGAATTCACCAACAACTCACTAATACTGAGTAGAGCAAGAATTCACCAATAACTCACTAATATTGAGTAGAACAAGAATTCACCAACAACTCACTAATACTGAGTAGAGCAAGAATTCACCAATAACTCACTAATACTGAGTAGAACAAGAATTCACCAATAACTCACTTATATTGAGTAGAACAAGAATTCACCAACAGCTCACTAATACTGAGTAGAGCAAGAATTCACCAACAACTCACTAATACTGAGTAGAACAAGAATTCACCAATAACTCACTAATACTGAGTAGAACAAGAATTCACCAACAACTCACTAATACTGAGTAGAGCAAGAATTCACCAATAACTCACTAATATTGAGTAGAACAAGAATTCACCAACAACTCACTAATACTGAGTAGAGGAAGAATTCACCAATAACTCACTAATACTGAGTAGAACAAGAATTCACCAACAACTCACTAATACTGAGTAGAGCAAGAATTCACCAATAACTCACTAATATTGAGTAGAACAAGAATTCACCAACACCTCACTAATACTGAGTAGAGCAAGAATTCACCAATAACTCACTAATACTGAGTAGAACAAGAATTCACCAATAACTCACTTATATTGAGTAGAACAAGAATTCACCAATAACTCACTAATATTGAGTAGAACAAGAATTCACCAATAACTCACTAATACTGAGTAGAACAAGAATTCACCAATAACTCACTTATATTGAGTAGAACAAGAATTCACCAATAACTCACTAATATTGAGTAGAACAAGAATTCACCAGTAACTCACTAATATTGAGTAGAACAAGAATTCACCAGTAACTCACTAATACTGAGTGGAACAAGAATTCACCAATAACTCACTTATATTGAGTAGAACAAGAATTCACCAGTAACTCACTAATACTGAGTAGTACAAAAATTCATAATTAACCCCCAAACACTGAGTAGAAAAGGAATTCATTAATAACCCTCAAACACTGAGAAGAAAAGAAATTCATGAATAACCCTCAAACACTGAGTAGAAAAGGAATTCATTAATAACCCTCAAACACTGAGTAGAAAAGGAATTCATTAATAACCCTCAAACACTGAGTAGAAAAGGAATTCATTAATAACCCTCAAACACTGAGTAGAACAAGCTTTTTACCCACAACTTACCCTCAACTTTGAGTTCAATAAGTTTTCAGACAGAGCTCCCCAATACTGAGTTGAAAAAAACCTTCACACACAACTCTAAAACCAGAAGAAGCTTTCACACAGCATTGTGAAACAAAAAGTGCAACAAACTTTCACAAAGAACATTTGAATACTCGGAAGAACAAACTCCAAAAGATGAACAATTAACTTTTCCTACGAAACATGAAAAAATATGCCAAAATGCTTTTACAATGAGTTTGTCTTTCAGACAACGTGTGAAACCAGATTTCAAACAGAGTATCAATGTACATTGCCATAAGTTAAAATATAATGCGGGAAACAAATGTGTGTGGTGTGAATGCGTGCGTTAAATTAGTCACATTCCACCGTTCAGTGCATGTAGCATGCATTCTTCTAACTGGAGTCATTCAAAAATAGGGTTTACAGTACACTTCAACCGTTGAGACGATGACCGTATTATTTTTAATGACTACCCACTGTTTGCCCAAATAAGCAGGGCGGATGAAGAGTTTTACACCCGCCATAATTTCATATTTGAATCATACCATCGTACATTTGATTGGTTGATTCTCCAATGAGTTTAAAGTTCTTTTTACATTGTCGTAGATTTGCCTCGGTCTACTCGTGCAAAAACATTTGTTTGTTTTGTTAAAATGGTCTATGAATGAAATAAAAAAAAGGACGACTTTCATGTATTCTAAAGGATTAACGGCTTTAGTGTTTCCACGATCAAAAACGTGTCCAAAATCTGCACATTCTTTCTTATATTAAAATAACATAGACATTTTCCCGAAGACTCTTGCACATCTTGGGTATCAACCTAATTGGTTTCTGAGGAAAACTGTAATGTGGAGAAAAAAATCATTCATCTGCAGAACAAATTAAAACAGCATCCAGTTTTTTCTTGTGCTTAGTGTACTACATATGGATAAAGCACCTGCTGCATACTTGATTCTAACGTAAATGTATAGCCATGAGGTGGGGCGGTGTGCGGATGTGTTTTGGAGTGGCCTTGCTGAGAACTTGCGCAATCGACAGTCGAGTGGGCAAAACTAACATTTCCCAAACTGATGTTTCTATATAAACATAAAAAGTATAGAAAGAAACGCCACATTTTTTTTCACTTTGAGGTTGGAAAAAAAAGCACTTAACTACCTTTTAGATGAAAGCTGTGATGCAGCCGACATGGCTTTCTCTATGGTGAAGCTTGGGTTGCATGAAAAAGAGGTTAGGACTCAGTAGGCCGAGCGGATCAAGTAGAGGCCGTATGGAGATACCATCTGGTAAAAACATATGTATGTCACAACAGACTGCACCCAAGTCGCCCGGGTGTCTGCACAGGCAATTTGAACCTCTTTAGTGGTAACGACAATTTAACTACCGGTACTCTGCGTTCTGTGAAACTTGGGAGGAGAAAGATAACGGTATGTGTTGGGCTAGAGGCCTGGGCAATCTACAGCGATACCCTCATTAAACTTTCCGTGTTTCTGGATGGGTAGGCCGATGCACCAATCTGTAGACCTGAGCAATCTACAGCGATGCCCCCATTAAACTTTCCGTCTCTCTGGGTTGGTAGCCAGATGTACCAGGGCAATGTAGAGCGATGCCCCCATTACCTTTGTACTCTTTCCCTGTTTCGTGTGTGTGTGTGTGTGTGTGTGTGTGTGCGTGTGTGTGTGTGTGTGTGAGAGAGAGAGAGAGAGTGGGGGGGGATAGGCCGATGTACCAGTCTGTAGACCTGGGTAATCCTCGGCGATGTTCGCAATAAACATTCCGTGTTTCTTGTTGCGTAGGTCGATCTACCAGTCCGTTGACGTGGGCAATCTACAGCGATGTTCCCATTAAACTTTCCCTGTTTCTGGGTGGGTAGGCCGATGTACCCCTCTGTATACCTGGACAATCCACGGCGATGCCCCTGTCAACGTGCATGCTATGCTATGCCCCCATTAACATGCTCTCTTTTTCTGTTTTTTGGCGGGTAGGCCGATGTACCAGTGTGCAGATCTGGGCAATGTACACCGATTTTCCTGCTTGTGGGTGGGTAGGCCTAGGCACCTAGACTGTGCTGAGTTACAAGGTGTGCACAACACACCTTAGCTTGTCACAAAGTCTGCCAAACAGATGAATCCCCCCACATAAATACTCCACGAGCATTAGCCCACATTTTAACTTCGGCTGAGAATAGAGATGATACGGAAATACAACTTGTCAAGGTAATTTTAGGTTTACAACGCTCGCGATTAATTCGTTCAAGTGAAAGAAACTGTAAAAGTGAAGAGAGCATCTTTACTGATGCATTTTCTTTTATTTTTAGATTTTTGTTGCACTGTGTTAAAGGAGTCGAGTGGTTTGATAGTAGGTGGGCCGCACAGATCGTATTTATAATTTATGTCGTCAATGACGTCACATGCAGCTACTTTATTCTGGCCCTAAATCAAATTTGTTTTTGGAGACCGTTGTTCCAAAACTACCAAGCCGAAGAAAACCGAAATTGACCGATTTCTCCATGATTTCCTTTTATGGATTTCGGGGCGAGCTGCAGCTACATCAATGTGGATAAACTGTCAGGTATTAAGATAACATTGTTAGTCAATCCTCGATGGATTACAAATACAAGAAAGAGAACGCTGCCCTTATCGCCCTGATCTAATTACAAATCTAACCAGTTCTAACCCACTTTACCCGAGAGTCTAATAAAAATACAGACAAATACATCAGATATAAGCTAATATCCCTGTGCCGATTTTTTTTTTAAATGCACGACAGTTACACCGACCTCAAATCAGGTTTTCTTATATTGGCGCATACATATGGTGTAAACTATTGTGTTGCTTAGCCTGGACTGAAACCAACATGAACTTTAAAAACGATGCTGCAAAATTACTTTATGTCAGCTTGATCAAAATACAACCTGTGTCGTGGGTCATGACCAAAGTCTACATTTGATAATACATCTGACAGTATGACATTCCTCTTTCAGCTTATTGATTTTTTTTATTGGTGTTTTACGCCGTACTCAAGAATATTTCACTTATACGACGGTGGCCGGCATTATGGTGGGTGAAAACCGGGCAGACCCCGGGGGAAACCCACGACCATCCGCAGGTTGCTGTCAGACCTTCCCACTTACGGCCGGAGAGGAAGCCAGCATGAGCTGGACTTGAACTCACAGCGACCGCATTGGTGAGAGCCTTCTGGGTAATTACGCTGCGCTAGCGCGCTAACCAACTGAGCCACGGAGGTCCCTACAGTTTATTGGTAGGACTTTAATCTGACAGTATATATATTATATATACACTCCCTGCTGTTGATAATCTTCATGAAAGCAATGCATGAGTATGTTGTTACTCGAATAGAGGCGATAGTCATTAAACACGGTTTGTAGCTTGTGGTATAGGTAGGCTACGCAAATGTATTACATGTAACCTCTCTTACTGTTAGGCTGTGAGTTTCGTGTGAGATTTGAACTAGCGCAGTACGCGAAATACTAAATCACCCGTGTGTATCCGTGGCGACTGAGACTTCCAGTGTTCTTTCTTCGTCGATGATTCAACTCTAGCTTTGGCCTCCAGCGCAATCAAGGTAACTCCCACAGTTTGCATATATACATCGCTTGTAGACTGTTATATGTCATAAAAATTTAATGTAAAGGCATCTGATTACTCAGTTACAAACATGAACAAAGAATGGAATAAAGACACAATGAAACCACACTTCTATGTTGTATTCAGCAAGCAAATGCACACAAAAAATAGAGAGAAGACGCCCCCGCCCCCCTGCTTGAAACATCTATTTGACAAATGTTTGTAACACATCGTTTAGGAATTATCTCCTTGGGTGTTACAAAATAACCCCACAAACATAAAATCAGAAGCAACATATTACCACTTCCGGTATAGACTGACGTATATTGGTTACATCCTACAAATAGATTAAATGACAAAAATCCCAAGCACCTCGTGATTATTTCACGCAATACAGCAGCTATATCGCTACATTGAAGCGGTCCGCTGACAACTGAATATTCAGTAATACCTGTAAGATTTATTTATTTATTTGATTGGTGTTTTACGCCGTACTCAAGAATATTTCACTTATATGATGGCGGTCAACATTATGGTGGGAGGACAACGGGCAGAGCCCGGGGGAAACCCACGACCATCCGCAGGTTGCTGTAAGACCTTCTCACTTACGGCCGGAGAGGAAGCCAGCATGAGCTAGACTTGAACTCACACCGACCGCATTGGTGAGAGACTCCTGGGTCATTACGATGCGCTAGCGCGCTAGCTGACTGAGCCACGGAGGCCCCAATACCTGTAAGAATGAAGGAGAGATCGTGTTTGGGAGAAGGGTGTTGTCAACACCCCGTGGATACTAACCTCAACCCAACATGTGAACATCAAAAAAGCTTCCACGCGTAGGACTGGACAGGTCATGGAGCTCGTAAAAATGATCTCCACACAAAATACTTGATTCCATTCACTCTATCTGTTGATAGCACCACGAAGCAATCCTGATTTTATATTTTTCATCTTCTGAGGCTGTCCCGTGTAAAGCGAACATTAACTCCTTCGGAACACGGTTAAGTACCGAGGAAGTGGCTCATACAATGGCCCATCTCACAGCTTTTTACAGTTCCTTTCCCTTATTTAGCTTCATTATCTTTCATTACAATTTTATGATTCACCGTTCCAGCAGTGGTAATAAATCACAATGTGGTGATAAGTCACGGTGATGTTTGGACATAGCGGTTGCTACCACTCCAGTGGAAATCACATGGCAATCGCCACTGTTATTTACATTATACCGGGTAATAGTGCACTGAGTCCGAGGTTGATTCAACTTGACAACCACGATATAAATGAAATCTTTTTGGATCATTGCATAATCAGTCCAAAAAGTAACCTCTCATTGAATTTTCAGAAATAACAAAAAATGTGGGAATGAATAAGATTATAATGGTATATTCCTCAATGAACTAAGGTGCAGCCGACATCAACACACGCAGTGACAGAAAAAAGCATGTCATACATGAAGGCTATCGATCACGTGACGCTGTAGCCAAGTGGTGAACGTTTTGTCCCTTATGTTACTACGATCCGCCAGTTTTAGGTCTCATCAGAACATCTGATTCAAGTCATTGCAAACGGTCAACAGTTCAGTTTATAAAGATAACACGGCTTCATGTCGCGCATGGCGTTAAAGCCAAAGACCACTCTAAAATGAAGTAGGCCTATATATCAGCTGAAAGATAATGAAAAATTGTCCAGGAAAATAGTTGGATTTAGTTTCTTTATAATTTTTCTAACCGACAAAAAATTGTGTTAAAAGATCAGATTCTACCGTGGTCTGTTGTGACCCAGAAGGTATGTATTACGTCACTTTTTGCCTGTATATACTTTTTGTATACTTTTTGCCTGAATAATTCGTTTCAACGTCAAATCAGCGAATGCATTCATAGATTTGTATGTATATGCACTTTGAATGAAATTTTTAACGTGTGCTAAGTAGCCAAAAACTCACTGGGTAGTCACTGGTCCTATTGTGGTCAGAGAGGGTCACCACAGAATAAAATATTGCAATGCATTTTACTAGGTCAAACAAGTTGTAAAAAATATAAACCCAACTATTTTCATAGACAGTTTTTAATGGTCTTTTATCAGATAATACTTCATTTTAATGTTTTCTTTGCCTTTAAATAAACGTAATGAAGCCGTTTGCAGCCTTCTCGCAGAATTAACACAACAGGAAGTTGTAAGGGGTATATGGGCTGTCGCTGGACATTCGTAAACTATCGCAAACCATATATCGGCGTTCTAAGCCGACCAATCATAATACATGGGAGGCAGGCGTGCCACAGTGCTTGGTAAGGTGGACGATACCAAATTGTTGACACATAAGGAGCGAGATCAAACCCAAAGTCAAGTGATTTTTAGATTCCGTAACTCTCATTAGTCAAGGGTCCAAGGTGAACATAAGCGATCCATGAAGCTCGTTGGATCATTTATGCAGTATGTTGATCGTTGAAGATGCTTTTGTCTTCAAAGTTCACTGGCATTGTGAACAATTTTAAATAAGAACATTAAAAAAACATTTAAAGTTTGATCGCTTTGTGGAATCAGATTCACATCGGGGGATTGAAGATTAGTTATTTTCCCCAACGGTTAGAACAAAAATGTGAGCAAAACCTTACATAAATCAGTGTAAACCTATCACATGATGTGATATTGTGAAAATATTTGTATTCTGTTATGTTGACGACCGTTTGTGAGTCAATACATACCCGCTGCAAGCATACTGTTCTTGGCGAGCTTGCGCTACATGGTAATTAAGTTTATATGTTTTCAAGAAATATACTCGAGTGTTGAGGTTTCAAGGTATCTCACGCCTTCTTACTTTGGTTCGCTACTCCATACTACCCCCAAATTCTAACAATAGGTAAAAAGCCGCAAGGTGTACAAGATTGTGTTCCGTGAAAATTGTCTTGTCGCACCTAAAGGGTAACACCCGTCACCCATATATGTTTAGGCGCTGCAGATGTGGGTGGAAGGGTGTCCCCGGCGGGGCTATATCTGTATTCCTGTCTACAAAAAATCGAGGAGAGTGTAATCCGTACCATCTGTACATATCCGCGCAACCCTACCACACGATTGGTTTTCTTTGAAGTGAAGCTCAGCGGCTAACGGCTAGATCTGGATGATCCCGCTGGGTAAGAAAGGTCGTACAACCCCGGGCGGCGCTGTCTCCGAGTCACCATCCAATTACACCATGCTCGCTTGTATATCGCTTATTAACGCCGGTATTATTGCATCCCGAGAGGCAATGAGATGTTGGCTGTCAGCATCCACAGCCCGACGCCCTCTCCCTCACGCCAGTTGGCTCTGTTAGGTAACTTCACAGTTCCATCACAATTACCTGCCTCTGGAACGCTCCTAGTGCTTATATCGCTTAGCTCTGGACACCGAGGTACCGCACTCAATAGAGCCAATATTAAGGCAGGCGGGAACCGCGGGTTTATTCACAGTGACGCGTCTATGTCAAACTCGGCCTGGGTAACTTGAAGTTTCGCGTTTCAGGCTTCGACGTTGGTATATACCTTCTCTGTTCATCCTTAACCTGGACTTTGTATGTGGACTTACACAAACGCTGTTTCACGTGCTCTATCAAAAAGGATGCTGTTCACAGTGATATAAAAGGTAAGCTAATACAGCACTTATACAATTTTTGTCTAATGGCTTTGATAATAGCAGTGTTATGTCATGACAGCGATTTTATAGCAGTATTTAACACCTAGCAATGTACGCCCCCTTTTCTCCACTCTACAACCGGCCTGTAACCCGCGTGCTCAGTCGGGGCTGCGATTTGATCGCCTGGACCTTGCGCTCTGTAATATGTGTGAACTCAGTTTAGCTAAGTTCAATTCACACGCTGTACATGTATTTGTCAACATTTGCTGACATAGTTTGTCAGTTTAACTGGCACAAGCGTAAGGTATACCCTAATCGCACTGTCGAATGTTTGCTCTATGTGCCACTATTCACAGCTAGCGCTTGATAAAGTACTTTGAACTTTAAGGTAGATGTAATTTCTGATTTTGTATGCATCATGTGGATACCATGAAATCGGACCGCTAATACTGACCTTTGACCTTTTGGGTACTATAGTGGGTCGTTTAAAAGTTTATGTAAACACAATAGATATGTCCTGACCGCTTATTGTCTCTTATGAAGCCCAGTTTATGTACATATACGCGCAGTGGAATTGGCTGACAGCGAGCCTTACAACCAGCCACACTGGCGTAACTAGGTGTTCTTTAAGGTACAAACATGTGCATTCGCTAAACACTTACACAAAATCTAATAAAGGATGCGCTTCTGTAGAAGGTCTTACACTGTAAAAACTAATCCGTTAAATTCAACATAAGTCTGCGCGGTTTCCTCCCACTGTAATACCCGCTGTCGTATAAGTGATATATTCTTGAGTACGGGGTAAAACAGCAATAATTAATTAATTAATTAATTAAATAAGTAAATAAAGGTTTTCTGGGTTATCTCTTTCATAGATTATCTTACTGGTACTGCAATGTTATGTTAATATGGAAAACAGAATAGCCCGTGATACCAATAAAAGTATTTTACTGAAATAACAAAAACGTTCGTCATACTAAACATAATTGTGTTTATGACTATTATAATCTACTGATTAATCACTTTCATTGGTATATAGGAATCAGTAAGCTCTACTGGAATGATGTAGATTTCATGTATTTAATAATATCTGTCCGTTATGTTCTGCGATGGCCGGAATAGCGCCGGTTAAGGATAATTAAGTGATCTCACATCCGATACTGCGCGTAGAGGTATGCCACGTCAAATCCGTTTATACCCCATTGTAACAAGAGACCAGTCAAGATTTTTGTTCTTTATGCATATTAAGTCCCAGCCTGTTTCATTCTGAGTTCAAAAAAGAGTTTTTTTGGGCAAAGGGTGGTCTTCAGATTGCTGTTTACATCGTCTGATCGATTCATTTCTCAGTTCATCCAAAGCGACGTAACAATTGTTCTTACTGCAATGGATATTAAGGTGGCTTTGGTCCTTTTTCAAAAACTTAATTTAATAACAGACAGCAAACGACTGACGTTTTGAAATGTTCAGTTATCTTATAATTTATGTATACGTCCATACCTGTGTTAAATATAACACAGTGGTAGAACTGACAAACGGCAACACTCATTATTACTCTGTATGTATTCATTGATTATTTATTTTACTTTAAAAAATATTATAAAAAATATTTCATTTAAATGGGTTTTTAAGGGGTAGGAACCAACAAGGTGCAGCCAAATTAATCGAGCCTGGATCTGAACCCGCGACCCGACCGGTCAAGGAAACACCGAATGCGTCGAGAGCGCTGCTTTAATCGAATGGACACGCAAAGGTATAAGAGTGTTATATAAAAGCCATCCCTTTTTTCGAACTTCCCTCACGTCGTACTTTGTTATGGAATTATCAAAGATGAAGATGAGGGATAACTGAAACGGACACAGGCACATGTACTTTGTTCTTTTTTCAGGTTTGCTACTTCTTTTCATCATTATATGAAGTCTGAAGCCGAAGGGCCTATCAACAAGGGGTGGAACAAAGCCTGTGGAATCAAAATGGCCTAAATAGTATTGATTTTGTTCGACAGCGCCCACGGCATTTTTACGCCGTGCCCAAGTATATTTTACTTATACGAGGGCGTCCAAAATGTATTGTGAGCCTGGTAGAAGCCCACACGTAAAAGAAAAGGGGAAACTGGAAAGAGATGGACTTTAACTCATAGTTATCACATAGGTAAAAGGCTCCTGGATCATTTAGCTGCGATTGTCCTTGAAGGCCCCAATATGCGGTATTTCAGTAATACACATTATGTCTTAGGCTCAAACTATACAGGTGGTAAAATGGAAATGTGGATTAACGTCTACGGGTCCTACTGGTTTAGACCGAATGCTTAACACCAGCAAGTCAACATGGCCAAAGATGTTAAGTTTATATTAGTTTGTGTTGCTTGGGGGTGTAACTCAAGGCCTGTTTGAAGCATAGTATTTTCAAACATTTGGGTCAGATTATATCTGTCCAGTCTTGGACCGGAATTTGTTTGTTAACCAACTCTTATTGTTCGTGCGGCCTTGGTGACAGTAAGCGAATGACGACGCTCATGGAACCTTTGTTCCACAGTCTAATGAACGCTGAAGACCACTCGTATTCAGCAACCAACATAAACATAATATTTGTATGTGGGCAAAATCATCAGAAACTCGCCGTCGGTGGTTTATCCCGGACACTCCGGTATCCTCTCCCAATCGTATAAGTGCACTCTCGAAGTGACTATATAACCGACCTAGACTTAACCTCATTACAATATATATCTGTTCTCGGAGGAACGCAGATGTAGTACACAGATTATTCAAACCGGTACACTTCTAGTTGATTAATATCAATTTAACCACACAGATATAAATATGGAAGACATCGATCGTGTTAACTGTCACCTCATTGGTGTATTAAAAGCAATATCCCGAGGTCCCCTTACACATACACTGTTAACTTATTGCATAAATTTCTGTTCCCGCCACGGGCAAGTTCTGAACAAAACTTTAACAGCACACAATTGTCGTAGCTCGTATTGTGTACTGGTATTCGCTATGTAAGATTGGCAAGCACAGACGTCTGTGGAAATGTACCAGTCTTTGATAGCAAACTCCGCGTGGTTAATCGTTGGTATCCCAAAGATAATTTTGACAATGTTCATTTACTCTTACTGAAGACCGCAACAGGGATGATTTCCATTTTGGCATTGTTAATTCTTCTACTAAATGGCTCATGTATATGGCGAGTAAATATTTCGCATTGTAACAATTGATAGATCAGGTTTAAATCAATGTCACAAGCTACGTTCAATGATTTCAGTCATTGTAAGTTATTACCCCTAAAACTAGTGTCAGAAGGATATCCCGTCAAATACCTTCACTCTATTTTTCTTAATTTTCACAATATCAGTTTTTTTACGTGTAAATATTGTAGGAATGTCAGTGATCTCTGGCACTGTGTTTTTGACAATCGTGTCTCATTCCGCTTCATTGAAGGCTAGCGTTCTGTATGCATCGTGCTCAATAAAATAGCCACATAGTGTATATGAAGAGTTTCAGTCAAAGGACAACTGAGATAATTATTTTTGATTATCAGCATTTTTTTTAGCATTGTTCACCATTTGGATAATGATTACATTTACTCGTCTAGCATTTCTTGTCAGTGTCTTTCTGACATAAATGACACCTGCTGACTGCTTCCTTTTGCATGACTAATACAATGTCTTGCTTTACATACTATCTTAGCTCTCTGGTGGTTTGTATTATTTTTAGAGCTTTGTGGTTTAAAAACCTTAGTTCCTGTCAATAAAAATTAAATGAGATTTAAAGGCTTACTTTGGATTTCAGATTTTAATACAAGGATCAACAAGATTTATGTTCATGCAAATCTTTCAAATGAACATAAAGTCAGCCACTAAAGCTGAATGAATTAATAAAGCAGTATTCCTGAAATGTCCTAAAAATATTTAAAACATTCTACACCGCTTATCAACAAAATAAATAACAAACAATCGTACCTAGCCACTCATTTGGTGACCCCATTTTGCCATGTTATAGCTATCTAGAGTGACGTCCAAAACCTAAGGACTCTCCCGTACCATCGGTATTAAACAATTTGACATTGAGAAAATACGAACAAAAACGCCTGATACCCTACCAAAGGGCATCCGTTCTCAGGTCCCTGCTCATAAATGTGTGGTCAAAAATGCATCAGTTTAACACTTAAACTAACCGCAAAATTCAATTTATTGCATCAATATCTGTATATCCACTGTAAGAAACCGCACACTGACAATCGAGAACTAATAGATTTCTTGACGTGACAGCCAATTATCACGTGACACTTTTAGCGCTAGTGATTGGTTAAGTTCATAAGGGCTTCTACAACATGGCTACTCTGAGTGAAATCACGTTTTGATTTTCTCGGCCAGCAAAATACGCATACTAATGGACCTTTAAATGCCTTAAGTCTATAACATTGTATGGAATCGGCCTGAAATTTCTAGTCTTTGATGCCTAGATACAACTGAATACAGCGCTAAAACTACCGGATGCTCTGGTTTTAAGTTTCAACCAGAGCTTACTGGCTTACAAACTGACTATATACAACGTCAAAATAACGGGGTGCTTTGGTTTTAAGTTTCAACGGAAGCTGCAACTGTCAGCTACTTCTCTGACAAGTACGTATGAGTTAAAAGTAACTCAGTCCTGTGAGTACACTCCTTGATTTTGCCTCGATTGCACGACTTCAAACTATTTGTTTGCCAAGTTAACGTTTTGCTCCTCGAATTGCCACAGAGTGTATAGCGATACGTTATTCATTCGGCTGCGTACAAGGAATTCCTGGACTTGACTGATTAAGAATTTGTCTTAAAGTTTTTCGCACGGAGTCTACATTTGATTTCTACAAGTAGTTGAATGTCAACTTATGACAGTTATAAAGGCTACTATAGATTCCCAAACCGCTGAGAAGACATATATTTTCTTTAGAAATTTTGGTTTAAATCTCTGTATTATTAGACAATTTATAATTTTGTGGAATAATAATAAATTTGTGGTTTTATATTTATGTCAAAGGGCAAGATCAACGAATTTTGACTGGTTTTCAATTGTTTCTAGAGCCTTTTTATAAATATAAAAAGTGACATTAAGCCACATTCATTCATTCATTCATTTATTCATTCATTCATTCATTCATTCATAAACATAACATTTTTCGTGCGTCAACTTCGACACAGAGATTAGTTAATTATTCGCTTATAATTGTCGCGGATCTTGAAAACATATCTAGAAACAACTGAAATCCATTTGAAATTGGTTGGCCTTGTCCTTTAATGCTGATATCTTCTCAGCGTTAACGTTAGTGGTACGGTTGTGTGGGTCTGTCATATTGTATATTGTACTGGGAGCAGTTTCACAAAACGGCGTACGACATATCTTTTATCGTGCATTTGTCGATGTTTTACCGTACCGTTGCCCTATATGTTCGATTATCGTACATGTACGACATCTTTGTGAGGCTGGGCCCTGGATTTCTCTGGTTTGAGAGAGCTGGACCGAAGAAATGTCCCGAACACGACGTCGTCTTTAGCCTAGTATTATGTAAGCCTTGTGTAACAACGTCCATATTAATAAACTTTATATATACTTCTGAGCATCTCATGATCTATAACCAGTTTTCATCATCGTTAAAACAATATGCTTAGCGTTACTATTACAAGTTTAGACGTAAGTCTGAGTTGAAAGAGTTCTACATGGTTGATACACTTTAAATTGCCCTGCTTCCTAAAAGATTGAAATAGGACGAGCATATGTACAACTTGTCTAACGTGATCTGAACGATTTGTCGTAGGAAACATTAAATTTGGAGGTTCATTTTTATCACGGTTCGATGAAACGTGTCTGTTTGCCTTCAGTCAATACGGCAAAATGAACGGCTCGATTTAGCCGACTTTGATTCCCCCCTGTGAACAGAACCCTTGAGGCAATGGTCTGCCAAACACACAGGTCCTTGAGAGACTTGACTTGCGACGCCCTGCTCTCTCAACAGCGTTGCAACTAAAGCATACCATCGTGTAGAATCGATGAGAAACGTTTCTAAATTGTTCCTGACATAACTGTAACTGTTGTGTAATTGTCCGAAGTGGGTTTTTGGATCTGTTCTAGATGGTCAAAAGCAGTTATCGCCACCATCACATAAAGGTCCCTCCGCGCGTGCACGCTCCCTCTTTCTTTCGCTGGTGCCCTCAACTCCCAGCTCACTGAAATTTAGAGTCAAAATTAAAACTGCTTTTGACGGTTTCTAATTGATTCGATTGTCCGCAAAGCACTACAGCAAGGAGCAGTATGGTGAGTGGAAACCCGAAAAAAAGGTGGTAAAAAACCTTCTGACTTAAAGCCGCACTTTATTTCTTTATGAATATGGCTCCGAAATAATCTGAATAATTCCGAGACCATTTATAGTATAAAATATCATTCATACATACGTACTGTCAACTCAGCTCACTACGATATAGCTGTAGAGCAATATGAGCAATAATAGCCCGGTATTTAACCATTTTACACAAGTTCAAACGGATTAATATTTATTGGTAATAATAGCCATGAATCTAGCCAATGTACACAAGTCCAGATTATGTACTTGTTAGCAATAAGAGCCAGGAAATTATACATTTTACATATTTGTTTGTATTTGTTGTTTCTCTTTGCCTTTGCATTAGACCTCTCTCGTGAGAATCAATTCCATCTTGGGTTGGGTCAGTCCCAGACATATTTTACAGGGTGAGCCGTGTAAACCTTTCCCCCAGACACTGCCTGGTTTAGCCGAGCCATAACGCTGGCCGAGTTTGTATAAGTGAAATATTCCTGAGTACGAACACCAACGAAATAAATAAATATAAATCTATATCGACATTCGTGTTTATAAAATGAAGGATTAATAGTATCGAAAGTAAAAGGTAAGGTAAAAGCCAAAGCATTGACTGTTACTAGTACTTGCAATTAACATCACTGGTTTAGAATCACTCAGAATACTGAGTCGTCATCACTCTGTAACATACATGACCCGGCCTCGGGATGCTTTAATAGTCCTCATGCAGAATCCTGACCCAATTAACATTTTAGTTTTTATACCACTTGACTCCTTTGAATTATTGAAGTAAAGTGTGACTAAATGGATGAGGTTTAAACGTATTGCAGTCACTCAAGCAGTCGTACAAACACATATCACATTCATTTTCTCACCAAATGTGATGACAACTCAGGGTTTTGAATAATTTTTAGAATAATTTACATACGTATACTTCTCTACGGCCATACGGGGGAAGGCCTGTCAGCAACCTGCGGATGGTCGTGGGTTTCCCTCAGGCACTGCCCGGTTTCCTTCCACCTTAATCCTGACCGCCGTCGTATAAGTGAAATATTCTCGAGTACGGTATAAAACACCAATCAAATAAATAAATAAATAAAATGTATACGTATACAAGTGACGTCTAATAAATTGCAACTAACATCAATGCATTTTTTTACTTAATTCAGCTTAAGTCATGGTGCCAGGAGATGTGTAATGCTACTGTTAAAGCATTTACATGAACAGTTAGAATAAAACCCCTAACTGAGGTTGTCTAGGGGACGTTATATGTGATCATTTGCCAACAATTACACTGTAGTTGATGATCTGGTTTTACTCTCTATGCTGTAAGTCAGTTATTTTATATTATGGAGCCAGTTCGTGGATTTTTAGCTCTGGCGAGCTTAGTATCCGGAAGACGCAGCCAGTTCCAAACTGGCCAGATAGCATTGCCGCTTGGTAAAGATGTCAGTACTCGCAGAGAACATGCCAATCGCTGATCACACGCCAATATTGGCCGTTCTATTGGAATTTGTTTCCAGCCTTCAGGCAAGTTCTTGAAATCTGCCGACAAGCTTGCGTCCAATTGTCCTGAAGATTTAATAAACGAGCACTGTTTAACTTAGCACTGTTTTATTTTGCCACGAATGAAATGGTGGATACGACACTGACCTAATTACATCATTTCTAGTGTCTTATTTTTGCCCAATAGGAAACCATGTCAGTCGACATCTGCCGACAGCGGATATTGTAACACCATCGGCGTTGGTGATGTACTCAGGCACTCATGAACCGGACTTTTTCCTTATTTACTGATGGTTCTGCTACATACAGAAAATTAACTGGTAATTTTGTTGAATCCAGTGAACTGATTGATAATTTTGTTGGATCCTGTAAATTAACTGGATCCTGTAAATTAACTGGTAATCTTGTTGTATCCAGTAAATTAACTAATAATTTTGTTGGACCCAGTACATTAACTGATGTATTTTCCAGATAATGCCAGATAGCTGATGATTTAAATTTTACACCATGCCATGTAAAAATTACACAGAGAATTACTCAATGGCAAAAGTCAAAATGTGCTCAATAATTTCAATTTTCATAATAACTGTATGCCCATTAATTTCATATTTTAATAGGATTATATTCAGTTCAGGTAGATTATCGATGTAAGGTGATACCCTATTTGAGGGGAATGGGTGCAAGACCTGGCGAAATGTCGAATTCTTTTTTCTATGATTTTGTGGGATACAAATCCAAAGAAATCTACCAATCTCTTGTTTTAGGGCTTAGCATACAGTTATTGTGGAAAATGAGTGGAAACTTTACCAATATGGCTACTAAAACAGCACAAATCTGACGATCGCGCAATCAGACACCGGAAACTGTGGACATTAGTCACAGATTTAGCTATAATCACTTCATCGTTACTCCATGTTAAGTACATGTTCCTAAACTTAAACTAAGCCATATGTTGTTAATGTATTTATCATGTCCCACTCCAGATGCTGCTTCCAGATAGGTAGTAATGTGTATTACCCGCTCATTTAAGTTCAGTCTCATTGAATATAGATGTCTAAAGTTGGGAAATACACACATATATCTCAAGTGGGTTAGAGATATCAGCACACTGAATTATAAAATTGATACTGGGACTTCTGAAATGCCTAGTCCTTTAGTGAGTAAACGTCAGCTATTCGGTTGCAGTGTCCATGTCTTGGCGCCTTTACCTTTTTGAACTTAATATTTATTTGTATACATTTGGTTATTGTTTTACACTGCATCCAAAAATATTCCCCCAAAGTGAATTTATGGAGAAATTTATTGTGTGGATTTTAATCTTCGAAGTATTTATTTATTAGTTTGGTGTTTTGTAACCAGTGATATATACTTTGTTATGTATTTATTTGATTTATTCTAACGGCGTACTCAGGAATATATATATATATAAACTGGTGTGCCCGGAGAAAATAACAGTTCTTTGCTACCGCCTTGGCATATCTACTGGCTGCAACCGAACAAGCGAGACCTGGATTCGATCCTGTAGGTTCATGGACCATCTCAGATTTGGCTAGAAAAATGCTAATCATCCATGCAACAAGTGACTTACCATTTTTGTTTATACCAGACGTACCCTTATGTTTATACCAGGCGTACCCTTACGTTTATACCAGGCGTACCCTTACGTTTATACCAGGCGTGCCCAGCATGTTAAGACAACTTTAGTCTCATTTGCGTTAATTTTAATGGAGATGGCGAAAACAAATGTCTTCAGTGTCCGCTGAAAAAATACAATTAAGAAAGGCCATTTAGGCATGCAATTAAATTGCTAGTCAACTTTTCCCTGGAAACCTGTGGTTGTTGGATTTCCAGATCGTACGGTAGTTTCCGAGATATAAGCGTCATGTTCGACATTCGTACACCATTCGTAGTCCGTAAAGGGCGTTCCAAGTCGATAATCGCAAGATCCATTTCCAAACAGTAGGTCCCAAAGACAAAGGTATGTAAGAAATTCTACAAATAGGAAATAAAGCCGGTAACACACAAGGGAGAAACAGTCATCGGTTTTCAATGATGCCGGGCAGACAGTGGATATTCCAGGGATGAATTCCATGTCAAAGTTCAAATTCGTAGTCCATGAATGAGTTCCAGGTCAAATAACAATTAAACAAGGTATCTCAAGTTTGGGTTATGTTTTGAACTAAAGGGGGGGAAGGGCATGTGCCTTTATCTCACTTTGCAGCATTTTTGAGATTCTCTGTGTTAGCCAGCTAACACACCGCCATCGCTGCTCTGGTTTTTCTCTGGTTTCCACAAGTTATGACTTCAAAAGCTAGTCTGTCAAGGGTGGGACATATGTAACATATTAGTCCAGGTCAAGGTTATTTCATCAAACGCCTTTACTCTTAGTAGTTGAAACTCAAGGTGAAGGCTTATTTTGCGTTAACTAGCGAAGTCAGGAGCTCTTTCATGGAGATACAAATACTTTGTCATGAAAATGTATTGTAAAGGCTCAGTAGTACAAAGTAACAGTAAGCGCTACAAATGTTAAATCATATTGGAACGCAGTGCCATCTATGATTGTATGTTAAATATGATAACAACACAGCATTCTGAGTATTTCTAGACCAGTGACGCCTAATAAATAATATCACTGCTTATTTTATTACCTAATTCTGCTTAAGCCATGATGCTATGCCGGGCGTGTAATTTGTTACTAATAAAACATTTATATGAACAGTTAAGGTTAACAGAATAAAACCCTAACTGAGGCACGTGTGAATTGGCAAGCGGCCGTATTTCACCGGTTACTTGTGACCATCTGCCAGCTATCACACTGTCGTGGCTGCTCTGGTGTCTCTATGCTGTACATCTTTAATTATATCTAAATGTTTTCACGTCACCGACAGTCATGAATAAACCGCCTTTTCTTATAATCCAAGTCCTTACTCAGTTAAAAAAAAGTGACCAGGGCGAATTATGGTAAATAACATCTGCTAAAAGCATTACACCACCATTGGCACACAAATCCTCGTCCGTAACTTACCAAAGGACGGTGCATTCCGGGCACTCCGGTTGCCTTCACCCATAAACTCACTGAAGATGTGAAAAATAATAACTCGTTTATGGACGACGCCCTGTCATTGTGTATTTATCTAATTGTTGCCTAACGCCTTAGAATACTTAAGAATTTTTCAGTTATACCGCGGTTAACTTTATAGGTGGAGGGAACGGGTGTTAATCGGAGTCCGCGCTTAGATTTCTCTAGGATAAGCTCTGGAAGTAAATTTCAATTTGGTACCGCATAGTGGCATGTGTTCCTTGACTGACACCCCTGACAAAGTCATCCATAAAAATTGGTATAGTTTCTCCTCAAGCGATGCTTGTTGGCGGACACGTCTGATTACTTATCAACGTGAAACACTGATGTGGAATTTGATAAAAATTACAACTGACATCATGGAGTTAGCTGGGTAACTGTAGAGAGTAGCTGCTGAATGCTGGAATTTCAGAGGAACACATGTACAGATTCTTCGTGACCTCGTTTCCATGTTCAGAAGCGTTGTACCTTTTCGTAGCAGTAAAGTGCATTTAACGGTTACAGTAAGTATGCAAGTTATTGTGCTTGAAAGAGATTGGTGAGGACACACAAGCATAGTTTGCCCTTCTCAGGAATTTGTACAAAGGGGAGCCGTTGTAAAACACAGACCTTTTAGCAAATCAGAGACGAACCTTCCCACGAACCGTCTTGGTGGAGGACAAATAGCCTTCCACTTTCAACGGCACAAACCGTCACACGGCGTCAACGAACCTAAAACTGCGCAAACAGCCTTACAACGTCAACGAACGTAGAACTGCGCAAACAGCCTCACAACGTCAACGAATGTAGAAATGCGCAAACAGCCTCACAACGTCAACGAACGTCGAACTGCGCAAACCACCACACGTCGTCAGCGAACCTAAAACTGCGCAAACAGCCTTACAACGTCAACGAACGTTGAAAGCGCAAACGACTACACGTTGTCAAAGAAGCTTTGAACTGCGCAAACGATCACACGTCGTCAAAGAGCACGGTTAGACATCGGCCACTTATTACCTCTCAAGGGAATCCAAAAATCCCCTCTCCATGGTCAGGATTGAACCCACACCTGATATTCTAACATCATTCAGACTTATATATTGTCGTGTACGCGAAAATGGATAACTAAAACATTTACTTATAGAGAAGAAAGCAGAGAGGAAGTCTAATTGACTATGTGTAGTCTTATTAGGCGTGATCAAAACTGAACATAATACTGGCTCAATAGTTTCATACTGTTATATGCAGTCTTCATGGAGATTCACAGGGAAACTATCACCTGCGTTTCTCTGTTTATCCACTCTGTAGTTTTATCATAATCTTTTGCTAATATTATAAGTAATGAATTCAGCCACGACAGACACGCGCGCAGCCCTAATGGGCCACGTGATTTGTGCTTCCCTCTGAAGTTACTGGTGCGCCCCGTAGTATGCTTCGTTGCATGTGTTTCATCTTCACTGAACAAAAAACATTGAACAGAACAATAATGCTTGAAAAATTTTCCTCATGTCAACAGTATTACTTTGTGATCAGTCTGATCAATTTTGATCTACTCTTTAGTATAGCTAAATGTTCAAACTTCATGTAGTTTTCGGTTCTAGAAATGAGACATCAACACAAAGGAATTTGACGTAGAAGCTGAGAGCTCTCAATGTATTCAGTGGAGTACTAGCAAATTCAAAGTCCAGAGACACACTTTAGGCAACGCAAATAGATTTTCCGTACACGCGAGCTTGAAAGCGCAGCACAATGGATGAGGAGCTTCTCACCAATGGGTCGCTGTGAGTTTAGGACCAGGTAAACTGGCTTCGTCTCCGGACTTATACGTCTTATACGTCTTTCCTGCGACCATAATGTCGTATAGGTGAAATATTCTTGAATACGGCATAAAACACCAATCGAATAAATAAATAAATACCTCCCAGGCTGATCTACGTGCAGTTCACTGTCAGAAATTGTACACCATCTCACAGCATTCGTACGAGTTGCCCATAATGTCATTTTGTCTGTCAACGCCTGTCAGAGGAACCAAGATGAGCAGGTTAGCTAAAAAGCTCTGTAAATACTGAAAAACTATTTAGTTACTAAAGTCTATAGGGTCATTTCGCTGTACATCATTTAAAACAACTGCACTTTCTACATGTCATGTCTAAAGTATGGTGGATCATGACTGGGGATGTTTTCTCGTATGTACCATGTAAATGTCTGATGTGTATCGTGACGAACAGAAAGCTGTTAGGCTATATAAGAGTTTCGGGGGACTCCCCGCTGGGTTGGCTGGGTGACTCTCCGTTCACTAGACCGTTAGGGACTTACACATCCACGTGTGCCGCAGTTATTTTCTTGTGTATTTATTGCCGTGCCTCTCAAGTTTCCCAAGGGGTCGGGGAAAAGTAAGACACTCTTGGTAGGTAGACAGTTTGCGCCAACTTGGCAGCTGAGCGTAGATGTAACATAATTACCTTAGTGGAAATGTCACTTTGGTTATAGAGTATTTAAGATTTGCACCACATAGTCTCACTTAGGAGTACACCGCATCATTAAGACGCTTTTTTGTTTTGTCTTTTTTTGTTTGCCTACAGTAGTCTTCAGTGTTGAGAAGCTGGGCCTGAAGGGGCGAAGCGAGTGGAAAGTTTCCTGGCCTCATCATGGGAGATCCAGAAAACGTGGAATTACAAAGTGTAAAACACAGAGAGGATGTGGACGTGACACAGCGGGGCAATGATTACACTGGAGCAAATGACGTCGCCTTCAAAGAGAAGGACAAACCTACGGGAGATCACCAAGAAAAATCTCTCTTACAAAATGACTCTAAGAAACCAGCCAAGGTTAAAATGGTGGAGGTGTATTTGACAGAACCAGAAAGTCCTCCAGAATATGAGAGAGGACAGTGGGGAAAGAAGCTTGACTTTTTGCTCTCCATGATTGGATATGCTGTGGATTTGGCAAATGTCTGGAGATTTCCGTATTTGTGTTATCGTAATGGAGGAGGTGAGTAGAATCTTTTTTTTTTACTTTGTCTTACGGAAGTGGATTGTTGCCATTTACGTTATTTAATTACTAATTACGATATCTCATTATGGTGGGAGGAAACCGGACAGAGCCCGAGGAAAACCCAACAACATCCGTAGGTTGCTGGCTGACCTTCACACGTACGGCCGGAGAGGAAGCCAGCATGAGCTGGACTTGAACTCATAGCGACCGCATTGGTGAGAGGTCCCTGGGTTATTACGCTGAGCTAGCGCGCTAACCAACTGAGCCACGGAGGCACCCAGTGTTAATTGAAAGTAGAAGCATTGTGCAAGATCGCGGTGATGACGGCACAACTTTGGCACACTTAAACCGGCTGTGGGTGAATGTAGATCCATCCATGCACATCTACATGATCATATGCATTAACTAGACGTCTAGAGTCTGCAAATTCCTCTTTTTTTGAAGGCAACAGTATGTTATCCAAGCTTGAACTGAAAATCTGAACGTAATTCTTTACAGTGCACAATAGTATCGTTCACTTTTATTTACTGTCCATTTACCGTTTACATAAAATCACGTGCATAATTCTTTTGAAGTCGAAGTCTCGATGATGTTTGCGCTTTATGCGAGGAGGTTTATTAGGTATGGGGCGAAAAGCAATAGATTTCTTCTTTTCTCTACCCAAAAACCTGACCGAATTATGCAAATGCAAAATTCTTGAGCACGTCTTAAAACAGCAGTCAAATAAATGAACAGATTGTAGTAGTAAAAAGTGAATAGCACACTTTCGCCATTAAAGATATCTTGGATTACAGTTTATCAGAAAAACGCATTTTAAGTATCACCAATAATGGAGAAAGATGGTGTACACAGTCCACAAGTGCCTTGTTGAATAAATCTTCATATATTCCAGATATGCAGAATCAATTCTTTCATTATCACATGACTTCTTGGATTACTGATATATTTTCATTTTTTCACAAACATTACGATTCCTTTGTCGTGAATCATATTTGCCCTGTTTTGAAAAATCATTCACACGAGACTGTCAGCTAGAGAGACATGAAACAAATGCCCAGCGTTGTCCATATTCATTGCCCAGTAAAGTGTACTGGTACTCATGAAAAGAAACCTTTTGCTATTTTCCTTTAACTATAAGCATAAATCTTAAACTAATCATTATTTGTTGTATGGGAAAACTTGAACGTATATTCCGCTACATTCTCTATTTTCATTTCTTGTACATTTTCCTTCAGATTTTCCCGTTCCAAACATACTTATACCAATAATCGTATGAGCATAAGAACAAACATTTTATTAATAACGAACGTAGAAATAGCACTGTAACCCAGATGGGTAGGACATAAAATTCTTCTGAAGTAAAGCGGTTGGAACGGTTACGAATTTAGACATTGAACTTAAGTACTGAATCAGGGGAAACAACAACAACGATGTGTCCATATTGTTAGTGTTTAAGGCACTGTGGAATATTCGGGTTATATTTGTACTTTCTTGGAGTGACTTCTGACGTTTCTATTTGTAAAACCAGGCTGATCATCGAACCAGTTCATGCGTGATTTATGTGCGTAAAATGGGAGGCAAGGGCGAGCTGACGTCTAACTAAAATCTCTCACCGCCTTTATGGCTTTTCCGCTGATTTACCACCCCTTCGCCCCTACGCAAATCCACTTCCCACCGATATCATTCCAGTCTTCCAGTTTCAACTTGCTGACGTACGCAAAACTTGACGTGCGTAAAAACGCATGCCTTTCCAATTAAACATTGGTGTGAATTTACGGAATCAAATAGTAGATGATGATGAAGGAGAACTAGTTGCTTCTAGCCAATTCACGAGGCAGTTAAAGATGTGACAAGGAGTTCAGCTATTTCTGGCTGACATGATCAGTGTTAACGCGCTAGTACCTTGGCGATGGTTTGTAAACCAGATCTGCTCTCACGTGCCACTATGGGAATGTTTACAACCCTATTGGAAAGAGGAAACCACGTGTTCTGTAGAAACCCATGTTCTATAAACAACACAGAACTTGCAGGATACATTGGTTGGCCAGGTTTAAATGTATACAGGTCCCTCTTGGCTGTTTACAGTTACAGTCGTGATAATGGTAAATGTGTACATGGGCCTTGGGTTAGCGCCGTTTGGGTAATAAAAGGATCTAAAAATGTGCCATCACGCCTAATTTTTCACATGAAAACAGCAAAGGGTCACTCGAACGTAATACACCATATCATAGGCTGTAACCAAGTTTTCTGTTATCACTAGTCACTTAAAAGACGCTATGCTGGCAATTTTTGGCAAAGAAAAATCGATCTACGCAAATGCAATCGAATTACTATTGTTTTTGAATAGCCCAAATAATTACTTTTAACAAAACATCAACATCTCCTGTTCATGTGTTATCTTTCAAAATTGGTAATAAAGTTTTTAACATTAAACAAGCGCGTCGCGCTGTAACGTTATCAAACTTTAGAATCATTTTAACACGATAAAAAGTACATGCATAGTTGTCTGATATTGACTGATTTAACAACTGTAAGAGCGTGTCACAAAAAGTCATACAGCTGAGCTTTCAGCCGACATTTTACCTCTTTACTCCATATATACACCAAGAACTCATCTCTTACATTTGAATAATATTATGTTTTCCGAGTAATACTGGGATGGATTATGTTGCCGAACGATAATATTAGGTTATTGGTAACGCAGTGCACCGTTACACCATCAAAAATATCCTGTTGGAACAACAGAACAAGTCTGTTCATATATAACATAAAGGTTTGTATTAGTGGCACAATCTATTCCGCTTTCACAAAGAAAACATATTCTGTCAAGATAACAGATTAGTTGTTTCAGTGGATAAACTTTAAGACGTTTTACTTGATAAGTGCCTGTGTTCGTGTGAAGTATTGTCGTTTAAGTTTATAAAAAAGGTTGAATAAAACTGTATGCTACTTCACGTTCCAAACTCAATGGCTCTGGCGGTATAAATGTGAGTGTGCTGCGCGGACGGTAAACGGTATGTGAGTCAAACTGAATCTGCACATGACTGACCCAGAATTCTTTTCATTAAATAACGAGACTGAGGAAAGTAAACTTAACCGCAAAACCTACTGGTGTCTACTTGAATTCTTATTCACCAATGCTCTCGCCTTTCAGAAGTTTTCTGGGTATATCATAAAAATCAAAACCAACCGGTTATCAGCGCACAAGCTGTACGCCACAGCTTCGTGTGCGTTACTGTACTGGAAGACGGCTGTATTTAGTTGCTGGGTGTAGCTGCGAACTTAAGCCTAGTCCCGTGCCATGAGACAGTAACTGGACACCGTTATCTCGGAGACAGTTGAACTACTAATTAGAAGACATGCCGGCGTTGAATTGTTCTGGATCATATTCCTGCCAAATAGTAGTGACACGGCTCTCACACTTTGGAGTTGGGTTTCTCAAACCACGTGCACCATAACGTTGAATCTGGACTTTCCATCAGGAAAAGTGGAGGCCTTGAGCTAGTCAAGATAAACAGCCTTGCTGGAACAAACCCACGTGTTTTGTACGACTGTTAGACCACCCAAATGTGTAACACTGATGTTTGTGTGTTTCCGTGTTTTCACAGAGATCGCTCACGAAGCAATTAAATACAGGGGTAAATAATCATTAATGGAGGTCATGGGCGAAGCCTTGTCGAATGTCGTGGGACAGTTGTCTGAAGGAGCAGGGTCAAAAGTCAGCAGTGATCAGAGGTCTGGACAGAGCTCCATATGTTCAGCACTTAACTTTGTACTCAAAACTATAAACCATGGGGATGTACTTGCATTTGCTATAAACTCTTTAACGCTGCTCAAATACTCCGTTTCTTTCGCGACATTGGGACTTAACTCTGATCTGTTAGTTGTTTTTATATACGTGGATGTATTTAAGATGATTATATTATTCTTCTCAGTTCGGAATAAGGCATCAGTTAATCAACCTGTTCGTCAGTGGTGGACCAAGGAACGGATTTGGCAAGGATGCATAGTCTTTCATGCTTTCGTCAGTGATGGACCAACGAACTCTTAGGCAGGGATGCATAGCCTGTTATGCTATCGTCAGTGGTGGATCAACAAACACTTAGGCAGGGATGCATAGTCTAGCATGCTTTCATCAGTGATGGACCAACGAACTTTTAGGCAGGGATGTATAGCCTGTTATGCTATCGTCAGTGGTGGATCAACATACACTTTGGCAGGGATACATAGTCTGCGATGGTTTCGTCAGTGGTGGATCAACGAGCGCTTAGACAGGTGCCATACTTTCGTCACTGATGGACCAGCGAGCGCTTGGGCAGGGATGATAGCCTGCATCCTTTCGTCAGTGGTGGATCAATATACAATATACAGGGATGCATGTCTTACTCAATGGTGAATATCCACTTAGGCAGGGATGTACCGTTAGCCAGGTCTTAAGACCTGCACTACAAGAAGTACAAGAAGTACAGTCATTTTGTTTAATTACAAAAAAATTATGCGTCAACTGTGGATACTTAAAAACTTTATACGTTTCACTGAAGAACCAGACGCTCTAATACACATTCAGTAAATGGACATATCTGCTCGGGATTTCCTCACACGGATTTAACAGATAGAATTTCATGACTAATTGCGTCGGGGTTTAACAAAACGGACAACCGTTATGTTAACGTCAGAGGCAACAAAGCCTTCTTCAGTTCCGCTACATACAAGGGTTACCATTTATTGGCTGTTTCGATGTTCATTGAGTTGCTTGAGTTTCTCATTAATAACATCTAGGTGAAATTCGGGAAACCATATATCAACAGTGTATGGGTATTCCGATGGTTCCAAATTTTGCCCCCCTTTGTCCGACCTATACCTGTTCTCATATGAATACGACTATATGCAGAATCTATTTAGGGGTTAATCCTCATCAGGCCCGATCTTTCTCATTCACTAAACGATATACTGATGATCTGCTGGCTTTAAACAATCCATATACAGCAAAGGCTGTGAAAAATATTTACCCACCTTCGCTGGATTTAAAGGAAACCACAAACTCTCCAGATGGTACATCTTGTCTGGACTTATATTTTTGTACAAAGACCAAAACGGTTTCCTTGTTGGTCTGTGTTGGTACACGATTTGAATTTGATTTCACTCAGTCGCCTAGAACTTATCTTGCGTCTTTCCAGTATTGTTGATATTCTCTTTGCAGGATTTCATCCAATTTTCGTACTTTATATACTTTCTTAGTTCTCTGGTGGCCTGTGTTATACGTCGTTTTGGGGTTTTGACCTGGCTGACGACTGGTATACGAATGTCTGTTTCGACGCATAGATTTTTTTTTTTTTTTTTTTTTTTTGATTGGTGTTTTACGCCGTACTCAAGAATATTTCACTTATACGACGGCGGCCAGCATTATGGTGGGTGGAAACCGGGCAGAGCCCGGCGGAAACCCACGACCATCCGCAGGTTGCTGGCAGACCTTCCCACGTACGGCCGGAGAGGAAGGCAGCATGAGCTGGTCTTGAACTCACAGCGACCGCATTGGTGAGAGGCTTCTGGGTCATTACGCTGCGCTAGCGCGCTAACCGACTGAGCCACGGAGGCCCCCCCAGACCACAAGAGGGATAGTTTCAATTCTGACATTTTTTGTAAATTATCCTTACTTGGACAGCAATCTACCGAAGGGTTCTGCATATGGCGTGTACATATCTCGCCTTGTAGCGACATCAACGTCATTGAAAAGTGTTGACTACTTCTCTTTACATGATTGCGTCCAATTTTCGTACATTATACACCTTCTTATTGTAAGTGTATTATGTCATAGCGTTTTGTCCGTCTGTACGTCCGTACGTCTGTCTGTATTCGTGTCAGGGTTATAACTCCAACAATTTTCTGCGTAAATTTTTAATTTTGGTGGATACATACATACACAGATAACAATGTGTCGCGACTCAAATTTGTAAATTTCAGCAGTTGTCATGGTAACCAGATAGCCATTTTCCTTATACATACTATATAGATAGATATGATTTCGTGTCCGGGCTATAACTCTAACAGTTTTCCACATAGAGTTTTAATTTTTGGTGAATACATAAATACAAAGATGACAATGTGTGAGATTCATAATTGTCCATTTTTGAGGTTGTCATGGTAACCAGATCGCCAGTTTTCCTATATAAACTATATAGTTAGATATGAATATAGATATTAGCCGTGTATTACTCAGTGGTTGATCAACAACTACTTAAACATGGATGCATAGTCTGCGATGCTTTAGTTAGTGGTGGATCAACAACTACTTAGACAGGGATGCATAGTCTGCGATGCTTTAGTTAATGGTGGATCAACAACTACTTAAACAGGGATGCATAGTCTGCGATGCTTTAGTTAGTGGTGGATCAACAACTACTTAAACAGGGATGCATAGTCTGCGATGCTTTAGTTAGTGGTGGATCAACAACTACTTAGACAGGGATGCATAGTCTGCGATGCTTTAGTTAGTGGTGGATCAACAACTACTTAAACAGGGATGCATAGTGTACGGTGGATCAACAACTACTTAAACAGGGATGCATAGTCTGCGATGCTTTAGTTAGTGGTGGATCAACAACTACTTAGACAGGGATGCATAGTGTACGATGCTTTAGTTAGTGGTGGATCAACAACTACTTAAACAGGGATGCATAGTCTGCGATGCTTTAGTTAGTGGTGGATCAGCAACTACTTAGACAGGGATGCATAGTGTACGATGCTTTAGTTAGTGGTGGATCAACGAACGCTTAGGCAGGGATGCATAGTTTGCAATTCTTTAGTTAGTGGTGGATCAACGAACGCTTAGGCAGGGATGCATTGTTAGCCCTGTATTACTCAGTGGTGGATCAACGAACACCCAGGCAGGGATGCATCGTTAGCCGTGTATTACTCAGTGGTGGATCAACGAACACCCAGGCAGGGATGCATCGTTAGCCGTGTATTACTCAGTGGTGGATCAACGAACACCCAGGCAGGGATGCATCGTTAGCCGTGTATTACTCAGTGGTGGATCAACGAACGCTTAGGCAGGGATGCATCGTTAGCCGTGTATTACTCAGTGGTGGATCAACGAACGCTTAGGCAGGGATGCATCGTTAGCCGTGTATTACTCAGTGGTGGATCAACGAACGCTTAGACAGGGATGCATCGTTAGCCGTGTATTACTCAGTGGTGGATCAACGAACGCTTAGGCAGGGATGCATCGTTAGCCGTGTATTACTCAGTGGTGGATCAACGAACGCTTAGACAGGGATGCATCGTTAGCCGTGTATTACTCAGTGGTGGATCAACGAACGCTTAGACAGGGATGCATCGTTAGCCGTGTATTACTCAGTGGTGGATCAACGAACGCTTAGACAGGGATGCATCGTTAGCCAGGAATTACTCAGTGGTGGATCAACGACCACTTAGGCAGGGATGCATCATTAGCCAGATCTTACTCAGTGGCGGATGAACGACCACTTAGGCAGGGATGCCTCGTTAGTCAGGCCTTACTCAGTGGTGGATCAATGACCACTTAGGCAGGGATGCCACGTTAGCCGTGTATTACTCAGTGGTGGATCAACGACCACTTAGGCAGGGATGCATCATTAGCCGTGTCAGGGATGCATGTACTGTTTGAAGGAGCTGGAAGAATCAACCACATGGGATGTCATTTATTTATTTGGTGCTTAACGATTGATACTCAAAAATATTTCGGCTATCAGCATTATGGTGGGAGATAACCGGGCACCGCCCGGGGGAATCCCACGATCATCCTCAGGTTACTGGCAGACCTTTCCATGTATGAATTATGGTTGGAAGTATAAAGACAATAGACTGAACAAGAAAGAGGCCCATGTACCTAAAATGCCAGTATATCAGAATTAGCGGTGTTTGTCAAAGCAATGGTCTCAATATTTGAAATCACATCCATCATTACCATCCATCTGTATTTCTTGTTACAACATATGTTACTTCCTCTGAGTCGCGTGCGTTTTTCTACAGTGTTTAGAGCTGTAAAGATTAGAAAAGCTTTACAGGAAAATAAAGAAGATGAGTAGTAGAGTAAGAGGGTGCGCTTAAGGTAAAAAAAACCCGCGGCAGTTAGCAGTCGTGTGATGGGAAAAAGGTCAGTGCCAAGCAATTGACTAATTCTTTTATTATGAGGAGACCGAGCGAGAAAGCTGTCCGTTCTTAGTCACGTCTAAACAGAGTAATCAGGGGTTACCACAGTCCACAACACAAGACGAGGGCAGAGAGAGAAAGCGGTGCGAAGTGGCTCAGGGCTGGAGATAAGGTAATCACCGGTGACAAGTGCTTAGATCTCGGGGCACGTGACATAAGCCTAAACCGATTGGCCAGCGAGACAAAGTGACTTCCGCTCGACCTACGCACATTTATGTATGGTCACAGCACGTGGACGGAGTCACTAAATGGACTCCTCTCTTAACGGTTTGGATTTTACGCGTTTGACTGAGCACTGACCAAGGTTAATGGGGTGGTTGTTAAGGTAAAGGCAGAGTAGAATAGACGCCGTGGGGAGGGGAGTGGGAGAGGGAAATCGAGAACAGGTGATGCAGGTTTTTGATCAGTGAGGTCTAATGAACTTCAATAATACCACTGATTTTTTTTTATTTTGGCAAAACCCTGTTGCTAGGGGGCGTGTAATTTCCTACTGTGTAAGCATTAACATGAACAGTTAGAGTAAAACCCTAACAGAGATTAATTGACAAGAAGCCGTATTTAACCGGTTGCGTGTGATCATTTGCCAATTATTCGCTGCAGTGTCGTCGCTGCCCTGGTTTTACTATTTTGACTTTCTGATTTTGTAAGTCATTTATTATATTTGGATGTAGTTTGAACTTTTTGATGAAGTCAAACACAGACTGAAGCGAGAAAAAACGAGGTTCATGTACAACTTCATAATTCTCAGTAATGGTTTTCTCTTCTTAGAGGAAAATAAAAGAATGTTTTATTTTAATGTTTTAAAAGAACGCGTATCCGTGCGAAGGTCGTTGTTTCTCTCGAGACCTGCCAGGTTTCCTTCCACCATAATGGCGGTTTTCGTCGTATAAGTGAAATATTCTTGAGTATCGCGTAAAACACCCATCAAATAAATAAATAAATAAATAAATAAATACATACATACATATATATCAACAACGAGACAAACACGAAATCAAACTTGTTAAAGAAGCCATTGTGTAAATGTGTTATGGTCGATGTATCTGAAACTTTCATTGCTTAAATGGATTAGGCTCATCTGCTCAAATCAGCAAGTAGCCAACTAAAACTAACTGCCGGAAGAGTAACAACTGGGGCAAGTTTATTGGCCAAAAATAGGACTGCAGCTGAGACATGTCTGCCCACATATGGCATTCGTACACGCAGACGGTTGTTACATCGGCCCCATATGACTGATATGTGGCTAGTTGTTCACTGAAACATGGGAATGTAACTCTCAGAAGGGTGGTATTTTCCTTTTTCATTTGTAATAACCTTCTCAAAGGTCTTCGTTTTTTTTTAGAAAAAAACTCATAGTTGCAAGGAAAAATGCCATAGCTTGACGAACACATCAGCTGCATAACAAAGGTTGTGTCTTGAGAAATATCTGTTTTGTGACTTGGTGTCTGATCTCCAGTCACTGACACAACTTAAAAATATGTCGACATTAGCTCTGGCCTGTTGCGAAGGGACACCGCCGTGATATGACCGAAACAGTGGTATAAGGGATTATATGTAAAACCCAAAGCTAACAATCAAACATCTCGATCACTATTGTGAAATACAAGAAAGAACGTTTTGTCAGAAACTGTTTCGACCACAATCAACGTTTAACTAAGATATACCTGCACGTGTTGGTCCAAATGTCTAAGGAGATTATGTAATTGTTGTATGGCTGAAGGCAGTCGTCATCGCATTGAATTTGCCGGCCAGACAAGTGTGAAAAAGCCAGAAGAATTGAGCCTGGAATGACGGGCATCAGCTGTCTGATAGCCGAGCTGGAGAGAATAAATGGTAATGTAACAATCAATTAGGCTGATAACAGCGGCGTTTATCTGGCAGATCTCTTCTAGGAGAAAGCCGCAAACACCAATCTCGTCCTCAAGAGATTTTATGAAACAGGAAAAGGATTGAAAGCCGAAAGAATTTATTGACAAATAATACATTGAGCGTAGCTCTTAGACATGCTGATAAGGAAATATTTAATCTGTTCAGGTTTCGTGCTTTTATTAAACGATGTACTATAAAGAACATTCCATGTGTTGTACATATAAGCTGGCGGCTATATATATTGTTGAGCACCTGATTTGCTGGCGTATATCTTTATACAGATGCATCTTCCAGTTATTATCCTAGCTAATGCAGCAAGACACAAGACCTTTTCATACCATTTTCATACCATTTTCATTTGTTTATGTCCACAAATTTACAGTATGCAATTTTTATATAATATACAGAATGCAATTTTTATATAATATACAGTATGCAATTGCTATATAATATACAGAATATACAGTATGCAATTGCTATATAATATACAGAATGCAATTTTTATATAATATACAGTATGCAATTGCTATATAATATACAGAATGCAATTTTTATATAATATACAGTATGCATTTGCTATATAATATACAGAATGCAATTTTTATAGAATATATAGTATGCACTTCATACAATATACAGTATGCAATTTTTATTATAAACGTGGTTCTTATATTACATACGGCATAAAATTCTTATATAGTATACAGTATAAAATTCTTACATAATATAGGTTTTCCAGTACCAGTATACCATGGTATATTTTTACTTATTTTTTTTTAATCCGTTCAGTAGACAAGATATGCCCGAAGCATGATTGTCGTTCGTTCATGAAAATTCGTTCTATAACATTTTTGGGGTGCCTCCCTGGCTCATTCTCATAACCAGTTGCGACTGACCCTGGTTTCGTGATCTTAAATCCAGTTCTCGGTGGTTAGGCTGCGGCTTCAAGTCAGGATAGGAAACTCTTCCGGATTCCCTCCACCCATAAAGTTGACCACCGTCAATTGTGTATGTCTACGATTGATTGATGCCTAACGCCGCACTCAAAATTTTTTACCCATATGATCGCCGTTAGTACGTTTTATGGGCGCAGGAATCTGGAGTTTCCGCTTTAAACCACCGATGTATAGCAAGTTACTGATAAACTTTCCTATATGTAACACAATAAATATACACACCATATTGGTGGAAGGCAAGTGGTGTTCAACAAGCATTAAACAGCACAAACGGTCACAACCAGAGTCGTGTGCTGCTTATTGTCACAGAGGTTCCACGAACAGTACAACAATCTTAAAGATTGAAAGACAAACGCCCTACCCAAGACCCTATCCCTTAACATCGTGTAACTGATATATTCGTCAATATTGCGATTTAGTCCGCAATGGATTGATTGCTGTAACTGAGGCCATACGCCTGTGATCAACCGTGTCTGTTTCAGTCCTGTGCCCGTTCTGTGTCAAGATGTTTGTCAAGACTTTTGTCAAGTAGCTGGTCATTTCTCTGCCATGGTTTTTACGGTGACTATTTCTATGCTCTAAATTAAAAGAGAATTAACATGCAGTTAAGTATTTCAATAGAGCTGTTCTGCAACCAAAATACTGGCTGCTGTCCTATAAATGAAATATTCTTGAGTACGGCGTAAAACATCAGTAAAATAAATATATCTTAATAGAGCAGTATATACCAGATAAACCAGTGAACTAATATGTTATTCTGAAGGTGTCGATCAATGGGGGGCGGAAATTCCATATAGTGTACCGTGTACATATATTCGCTGCCGTGTCACCATAGAGTCAACAACAGAAGGATGTGTAAAATAACCTGATGATTGATGTGATGGTAACCGATACCGTACCTTCTTCTGCACCCATACAACCTGATTCTCTCAACATTTGAGGAGTATAGTGTAAATAAATGTCAGTGATAGATTGAGCTGGAAAACTCATTATAAATCCAGGGTCTCAGGCTAATTTGCTACATCTGATATGCAGCGTGACTTTACTGAAAATAAACTCTTTGGCATTGAGGCATTATATGATACTATATATCGTCATTCTGTCCATCTGATGCGTGACGCCATGATCCGGAAAGACAGATCGTCTCCGAGCGGATGAAGGTTGTGGTCGCTATTTTTGGACTCTGCCCTTTAACCAATTTGCCTAGCACACTGTTTACAGCGTATATATCGCTCTTTTGCATAAAAAATTTTGAACAACGCCAAGGTCAATGGGGTCGCCGTCATGAGACAGGAAGTGATTTCGTTTATTTCTATTAATGGCTGTTACATATACATGAGCTTTATCTGGACACCCTAAAGCAGTTTTATTAAAGAATGCTTATTGTATAGTTCCGCGCAAGGACATCAGTGGTGAGGTTAAGCCTCCGAAGCATGAAGGAGGGACTGGTTGGATAATACTGTCACAGAGACATTTTAGGTTGTTGATGCACTATAAATTCCTGCACTGCTATTTTGCATGTAGTTAAAATATATCAGAATTTTGGTAACAAACGTGTTATTACTTCACTTCCAGCAAACAGAGCTCAAAAAACTTGACCGCCGTCGTATAGGTGAAATATTCTCACGGCGTTAAATCGCGAGCAAATAAACCTTAGGTATACAGATGTATGTTTGCTTGGGTTTTTACGTCGTAATGAACAATTTTTCAGTCATATGACAGCAAAGAGTCATTGTATACAGTGCACATAAAAAGTGTCTTATTGTGGCAGGGCGAGTGCATGCGCCAAAGTGCTGCCGCTACTAAATTGTCATGCCGAAGACACCAAAACATGACACCCCACGCAGCCATATTATACTGACATCAGTGCCATCCAGTCCTGATTCCTTGGTTGCTGAACGCCAAGTGAGGTAGCAACAGTTGCCATTTTTAAAGTCTTTGGTATGGCTCGACTTAGGTTTGATCCCATGCAGGTGTCCCTACTTCGAGGTAGACACGCTTATCATTAAACCACCGAAACTATTCTTACCTATACGTACATACGTACATAGCCGATAGTTTTTTTCGCTCTGCACTGAGCACTACATTTGAGATAGGGCGTGGCTGCAACACTTTATTATATAGTTATTAATGTAGCCAGGTTTTGTTTACGTTGCCCTTCCCATACACAGTCAGTTACCGAGCTTTTCTCAAAGGTTTTCTGGTGTTTTCAGATCAAATGTAATATGTTCATTTCAGTTGGCAGACGATTATCTTCTTGTCTGGGAAAAGGGAATGATTGCGTACACTTGGCCTGCAAAACAATGGTCAGAGACGGGACAGTGGCGGCAGAGTCATTTCCGGTAGAAATGGTCGGATTATGATCAGTCACAGATCACCGCCGTTCTCAGCTTAAACGTTCCCTAATTCCTCCAAACCTGTCATTTACATAGAAATGTTTTGTCGGCTTTCACTGATATTGCTTTGACCCGATGTGACTTTCCTTTCCGTGGAGTAATTGCTGAAGAGTGCTTCGACTCATTGAGAGGCGTGCTTAGCGTTGATCATGTTAACAAGACGACGTCCTTAACGTCTTCACATCAGCAACCAGGCCTCTCTTCAGGCAAGTTCTCTATAACACAGCCAATGGGAGGGCCAGTTTCCAAGGTCTTTATCCCCGATCACTTCCTAATCGGCGTATGGGAAAGCTACTGTGAAATCGATTCCACCTGCATATTTCCACATTTGTCATCTACTTTGTAATGGGAGAGGACTGTGCTAGGCGCCAGATTAACAGAGTTTAAATCCTTCAGGGCTACCCACCCCACCCCACCCCCCAACACGCCCTGCAACTGAAAACCAATTTTGAGGCCAGATGGTAATTACATTTAGACGGTGTGCAATATTTCACAGATTCTTGCACCCGACATTAGTCGCTTACATCGGTAAAGCTTATTTATGATGGGCTTTTCACCTCTCCCGCCCACGTGGTTTAGCTTTCTTCTAAGATTGCAACCCTCTGGTATATTATCACGTAGAAGTTGTCAGTGCGTGCATACTTATAACCGTTTAGAGATTGTTCGCCATTAGCACGTGGCATGTATCAGTGACCTTCTTTTGCGCTCTTGTGACGCACATTTTGACCTTATGTAAGACGATTACATTCAGGAAGCATGTGAATATATATAGATTTTACTTTTACTTCGGTGTAAAACGCTAGATTTTGCTTTTAATCTTGTTTCACACAAACGCTGCGATCTTCCCATGCAAGTTTAACGGAGTAAGTACAAAGTACTATTGGCATTTTAATCCGAACTTTGCGAAAAAAATTCTGCCATACATACAGAAATGTCTTAAGATTTATTTATTTGGTGTTTTACTCAAGAATATTTCACTTATACCACGGCCAGCATTATTGTGGGAGGAAACCGGGCAGACCCCCGAGGAGACCCACGACCATCCGCAAGTTGCAGACAGACCTTACCACTTCTGCCTGAGCTGGACTTGAACTCATAGCTCTTAAGATTTAGGTTGTGGGTTTGCAACATTAACGTTGATATTTATAGTAATGACAAGTAAAGTAGAAAATATAAGGTGACAAGCATGTTGAATTTGATGAACTGAGTTTTTATATTAAATCTAAACCCAGACAGGAAGCGGAGGTGGAATCAGTAAGTATAAGGCGTGCGATTCCTAGTTCCGTCCTTGGACAAGGAGTTTGTAGATTCTTCTACTCTCGTTATTCCGGCATGGGGCCTTGGTGACAAAATGGCACATCTCTGTATGTCACATCAATTGGGAACATGTGATAGTAACTTGCCAAAGGTCGGTGGTTTAAACCGGACACTCCTGTTTCCTTGAACCATAAATCTGACCCTGGAAAATAAAAATCAATCGTTAATTACAGAAGTTTTTACTTCAGTCGCGTTTACACACGTGTTTTTCAAATTATTGAATCAAAATCACTTGAATTATTATTAATAATTCGTGCACTAGTAACTTAATTGACATTTTTTTAAGGAAAGGACTTACAATTTTTGTTTGCAAGTTTTTCAGTCTGTACCATGAGAAAGCACCTGTATCAACCCCCAAATCTTGATGGAGCATTAACTGAATTTCGAGTTACACAAGTCGACGTCGACTTTTTACGTTGACTTTTTACGTTGAGGTAATGCTCCATTTAAAAAACGATGTCACTTTTCAACAGCGGACGTCGACTTTTAAATACAATACCATAACAAATAGAATAACATAACAATCACAGCACCATTGCAAACAGAACACCACACGTTGCAGCAGCACTGGTATATGTCACTCGGACCTGGCTTTCCAGATGGCTTCATTCAGCATTTGTTGCCATGGCAAAGTCGATTAATTATCTATTTCTGCCAACACTATTTTCAGACGTTTATCTTCAGTGTTCTTTAACATATGTCAGATAGTATTGTTCCAGCATATGTAGGCTTGAGTAATTGAATTTGAATTTAATTATTGATTACTGTAGAGTTTTTCTCACTTAACTCTAATTGCGATTGTTTTGTATAAAGTGGGATGAAGATTGTGTGTGTGTGTGTGCGTGTGTGGAGGGAGGTTAAGTGATGGAAATGGGGACACAGGAGTAAATGCGACCTACAATCTATATTTGCATACCTTCTTTTCAGACACAAACCAATGGAAAACTGTTCGGAGGCTTAAATAAGTGCATACATTCTCACCTAATGCTTGTTATATGTTTGTTCCAGGGGCATACCTCATCCCGTACTTCGCCTGTCTCCTAGTCGGTGCCCTGCCTCTCTTCTACATGGAACTCGTCCTCGGTCAATTTCACCGTGAAGGCGCAATCACTGTCTGGAAAATAGTCCCAATTTTCAAGGGTGAGATGGCTGCCCATGTGTCGCCTTACACAACTTTACCCTACTGCATAAGGATACTGGACCAAACTATGTTGTACATTGTTCTCTCCCACGATGGCATTATACATGTTACAGACTACCATGCAATACAGTACAGTACAATATTTATTTATTTATTTGATTGGTGTTTTACGCCGTACTCAAGAATATTTCACTTATACGACGGTGGCCAGCATTATGGTGGGAGGAAACCGGGCAGAGCCCGGGGGAAACCTACCACCATCCGCAGGTTGCTTCCCACTCACGGCCGGAGAGGAAGCCATACAGTACAATACAAAATACAATGCAATACGATACGATACAATGCAATGCAATGCAAGAGTACAATACAGTACAGTGCAGTGCAGTACAATACAATGAAATACAATACAGTACAATGCAATGCAATACAATACAGTACAATGCAATGCAATGCAAAATTACAGTTTAGTAGAATGCAGTGTAGTACAATACAGTACAGTACCGTTCGATACGGTACGAAACAGTCAAATACAGTACCGTACCGTACACCAGAGTATCGTATCGTACCCTACCGTACCGTATCGTAGAGTGCTGCACCGGTCTGCATCGCCCCGCCTCGCAGCACAGCACAGCACAGCTCGGCACAACACAGCACAGCGCAGCGCAGCACAGCACAGCGCAGCACAGCACAGCGCAGCACAGCATATTGCTCCGCGCAAGTATAATACATAGGACGGCAAATTCGTGATGCATACAAGACAACATAAAGCGCGTAAGAAATCGCTGATAGCGGTACCTGAGTGTATTTAATGCAGCATTAAACCCGAATAAACAAATAAATTAATAAAACGGGTTGTTTTGATTGGATATCTAGCATAATTCTACACTTTCAAACATTTTCAGGCAGATCCATCAATAAGAGAAAATTGTTACTTATCCACTTGTCTCAAATACATCCCACTACTGAAACATTTGGGAAGACAAATGTGTTCCTTTTAGGTACAAATAGTTACAAAAATGGTGACAGGTTTATAGCAAAATGTTCTGCTTTGAGTTCAAACAAGGCTGAGTTCATTAATCTTATAGTTATCTCAATACATTCATCTAAAATTATCTCCCGGTACCATTTTTAAGGCGCTTATATGATGACGTGTCTAGTGACGTACAAAAGATGACGTATAATGATGACATGCCTAGTGACGTATAAAAATCACGTGTCTAGTGACGTACAAAAGATGACATATAATGATCACGTGTCTTGTGACGTATACAAGATTGCAATGTAAAATGTCTCTCTTCCTTTCAGGTGCTGGTATGGCCGTGTGCTGGATGTCCTACCTAGTCGCTTTTTATTACAACGTTGTTATTGGCTGGAGTTTTTATTACCTGTTCGCATCGTTCACGAAGGTTCTGCCATGGACCACCTGTCATAACGAGTGGAACTCCGTGAACTGTTGGCGGGAAGACTGGTCAGAGAACTTTACCAACCTCTACAACAGAAGCTATAACGAAAACTCTTCCGTCTCCTCTGTGAACGAGTACTTCGAGTAAGTTTTATATTATAGGAATGGATGAATGAATGAATGAATGAATGAATGACCGTGTAACAAGTAAGCTTTATATTATAGGAATGGATGAATGAATGAATGATCGTGTAACGAGTAAGCTTTATATTATATAAATGGATGAATGAATAAATGATCCTGTAACAAGTAAACTTTATATTATAGGAACGGATGAATAAATGAATGATCGAGTAACGAGTAAGTTTTATATTATATAAATGGATGAATGGGTGAATTAAGTGGATTGGTGAATGGATCAGTGAATGAACGAATGTCTGAATGAATCATCCCACAATGGAAACATTCCAGTCTCTTCTGTGAACGAGTACTTGGAGTAAGCTTTGTGTTCTGTGAATTAGATGATGAATGGGTGGATGAATAAATGAATGAATGGATGAATGAATTTATGAATGATCCTGCAAAGAAAACACTTCAGTGTTCTCGGTGACAGTACTTTAATGGATGAATTAATGGATGAATGGATGAATGAATTAAATAATGGATGAATGGATGAATGAGCGAACGAACGAAGGAAAGGGGGAATGAAGGAAGGAAGGAATGATCCTATAACCCTTTGATGAACAATTACTTTGGGTCAGCTTTATGTTATAAGAATGGATGTATGAATGGATGGCAGGATGAAAGATGCGATGAGGAAAACGCTTTAGGCCCCTACTTCATTTCAGCTTTATGTTATATGAATGAATGAATGAATGAATGAGTCATCCTACAACTAAAACACTTAATTCTGTTCATATAATGGGTACCTCGAGTAAGATCCACATTATGTGAACGGATGGATGATTGAACGAAACATCGTGTAATAAAAACACTTCGATCTTTTCTGTAAACAAGTATTTTGATTCATATGGATTCATAGATAAATGGACGAAGGAACGGGTGAATAAATAGATGTGCGAATTTATGAGTGGATGAGTTCATTTTTCATGAACACATGAGTAACTGCAACGAATTAGTCTTGATATAACGGAAATCAAACAGTGAACAAAATGGTAAACTTTGAGCGAATCATGAGTGGATGAATGAATGAATGAATGAATAAATGAATGAATGATATGAACCTGTGCAAAGGAAACACCAACGGGAAGTATAAGTCAGACGCAAGACCATTGTCCGTAGAGTTAGTTCTATTCTTTGCTCTTTTTTTTTTTAAATGCATTTGAAACTTTGGATTCTACGATAGCATTTTCTGTCCATATTCGGACCAGTGACGGTTTTTCAGGTCACATCAGGTTTTTGGAACTTAACACATATAAACTACTAGATTTCATCTTTCAAAATGCATATACCTATAGATCTATAAAACAGACCTAGGATATGGATGTCATGTCACAGATATCCTCTCGGAATCTGACGTTTTAAAATCATTTCACTGGGTTGTAAACAATACTTAAAAAAGTGACCACAACTATTTTCCTGAACAGTGTTTTAATAGCCATTCATCTAATATATACTTTATTTTAGTGTTTTCTTTGCCTTCAAAGATAAGTGTACTAACGTATGCATTTCCTGTTTACGCTGTTCCTAAATATTAGGATATCATTTCTTACAATGTGTTGTTTGCAGGCCTACAGATTATCGATCAGTATGTTATTAGGGGTCTGAGTCATTTAGCGTATAACCATACATCTCCATCTCCTCACTATTCAGCAACCGGCGACCTTGTCAGATTCACAAAGCTCTTGTTTTCCTGTTCAGGAAGCTTATTGTATGACGTTAGCGCACGGATGTCATTATACAAGCAAGTCTGGATTATCCCAGGGGTTTATCTGGACGCCTTAAGTGCTGACATTATGTACGATCTTGAAAATATGTCTAAATTAATCAAAGGAATCCATGCGATTTTTTGGCGCATTTCTGTTTTTCTTGAATTAATACTGAAAGCTACGGACACAACCTTTGCCGATGGCACACAATGAAATACTGCTTCTACATTAGGAATTAAGGGGATGCAATAATACTGACCAAACTAGGGGTGCAATTGCCTAGTTTTGCGCTCTACGCGCTCGAATTGATCTGCCGACCGTATGCCTGACTTGGCATCAATTACGGCGACTGTCAAGTATTTAATTGTACTTAATTAAATTAAATAAATTTCGCAGCTGTTTTCACAGTATTTCTAACCACACGCTGTTGTTTGAACAAGTTTTCGTTCGTTTGACGGCATCCAAATCCCCGCTTAGCAGTCACTGCGGTGTTTCGGAAAAAATTAACAGGCTTGGCCGATTTGTTGTGTTACTGCGGATGACTCTGATCTGCAAGAGACGTATAACCCAGGAAGGTAAACTTAAAGCAACGGCGATAGCGCAATATCCAGTTCTCGCATGGTTCTCTGTACATCTGTAAGTTTCGGAAAAAAACTAACAGGCCATTTTGCTTGGCCGTTTTGTTGGATGGCTCTGATCTGCAGGAGACTATAACCTAGGAAGCTCAAAATAAAGCAACGGCGATAGTACAATATCGAGTACTCGCATGGGTCTCTGTAAACCATAAAGAATGAAAATTTTGACAAATAACCTCAGTTCAATAAATATGAAGAATTATACTTTTAAACTTGCAGATCCATTGGTTTTAAGTCTATTGAGCAAAGACACTACCTTCTTCGTTGATTTCATTATATTTTCCAACCTATTGTGTCAAACTGTAGTAATGAGAAAGCTACTATGAATTCCGGGCTCTGCCCAGTTTCCTCCCAGCATAAGGCTGGCAGCCGTCGTATAAGTGAAATATTCTTGAGTGCGACGCAAAACATCAGTCAAATAAATAAATAAATAAATGAACAAATAAATAAATACTAGCATGAATTTCATGCAATTAATGTTTAACTTACCAAATATAGGCTAATACACTCCACTTCATTTTGTTCTAGACGCGGGGTCCTGCTCCTTCACAAAAGTGAAGGCTTACATAACTTAGGACCTGTCAACTGGAAACTAGCCCTCTGTACTTTGGCGGCGTTTGTCATCCTGTTTTTCGGCCTGTGGAAAGGCGTCAAGTCTTCTGGAAAGGTGGGAGCCTGGGAACACTGGCATTCTGTGTTTTATTTTCAAGCTTTTGATTACTATTTTATAGAAGAGAAAATCAAACTTAGATTACGTATTTAAGCTCACACCATTGTTATACTCCTCGTAAGAGTTAGCTCCCATGGTGAATACAAACTTGCCGTTCTCTCCAGTGGCGTTGGAATGTTTGTCATTGTTGGCCTACAAACTGGTAGCTCCTCGAATGGAACACTGTAAAGTTAGCACCACAAGATTCCAACACAACATTCAACACCATATTCGCTAGAATGCACGACATGTAGTACTACAGTAAAAGACCCACAGCATAAACAGTAAATCCAGAGCATCGACGACAGTATGATAATCGACAAGTACAATGTAATTTAGGCCTGTACCGTGCGGAGCTGGTCAGCTACAACCTCCTCTGCTATGAATCAGGATGAACTCGTATTTATACTCAATATAGCATCATAAAATCTTAATTATTACACCTACATCATAGATTTATTCGTAGATGAACAGTTAATCACAGCTAATAGGCGCCTGTGCCTTCAGATGTATCTTTTGGGTAGCCTGTACTGGTATAGAGTAAATCCCTGACCTGCATGAGATCTGTTTCATTCTTCCCAACTGAGCTTTCAGAAATGCAGATCTGTGCTCTTATACATATAGTGATAACACGCCGGCGCTTACGATTGTCTCACTGTGCGTTATATTACTTACTGTGAACTGTGCAGCATCTCAAAAATAGAAAGGTATGCTTTGTATACTTTCTTTGGGATACATTATCGATGCATATATACACTTGATCTATAATAAATAATAAGCCGTTGTCCTTCAGTCCATCTGAGTTAATCTCTCTGTGTGTGACTCGGGTTTCAGGTGGTATGGGTGACCGCCACAGCTCCGTACCTCATCCTCACTATACTGCTCATCAGGGGTCTCATGCTGCCCGGCTCTGCGGACGGGATCAAGTACTTCATTACCCCTAGGCTGGACAGGCTGGCCAGCTCACAGGTAAGATATTCTCGTTAGGTGGGTAAAGGACGGCCTTTCCCGCCTAAAATGAGTCGAGCTAAACTGTGTGGTGTATTGTTCATTGCTGTATTTGTGATCATGTTTAGTGGATGCACTGGTAGGTTAGTACTCATTCAGTGGAAGAGAACGGTTGTCAAGTCAGCTTTGAACCAAGTCGCCAGTACGCGGGAAAAGGTACCAGTTCATTCAATTCAAATACAAGTTAGACGTTTTTGACCAATGACGTGCCAGGGCGAAGGAAATGTTCCGGCCAAGTGCGCAAGGCAGACTTGAGGTCACATCAATATCAGCACGCAAATTCGATTTAACAAAAGAACATTTCAGGAAAAGATTTGTGAGGAGAGATTTCATTGGATGATCCAGTTACGTCTAATCTGTAACTGGGTTGAATTAGTTATATTGTACGCAGTCAGTGGATATTCTGGACCATTCTGAAGTGCAAAGAACCTTGACTTAGTGAATGTGAGGCAAGACAATAGTTTGATACCTGTCTTGGTTTAGTACGGTAAAAACGGTCAGAGTAGACATTACAGGTACCTAATATCCCTAACATTCAAGGGGTGAAAAGAAAAACGATATGCCTATAAAATAAAATAAAAAAATCAAAGAATCTTTTATCATTTACTAAATCTGTTTCAGGCCTGGATTGATGCAGCAGTACAGATTTTCTTCTCCATCGGAGCCGGATTTGGTGTCCACGTGGCTTTTGCAAGTTATAACAAGTTTAATAATAACTGTTATAGGTGAGTGATGGTATTGCAGAAGAGGTCTGTTCTAACCAGTATAAATACATATAGTGTCGCTATAGGACTTTTCAATTAATTCAACTTTTTATTACAATTTCAAACATTCGCCATAATACAAATATACATACATGTATTGATTTTTATATATCATGAGATGCATTGTCAGATACATCTATATGTATGTATTATTTATAAAAAAAAACAGCTGTGGTAGAGTAGCGTATAGAACGTCTGCCTTGTGGGCGATACATTCGGGGTTCAATCTATGGTTCTTTCTTGACCGTGTATATTTAACAATAAATATAAGAAACAAAGACTTTCGGTAACCATGGTACAATCTTAAATGTATCTTCACGGTGTCGAAGCATATCATCCACGTTCAAATGAGGAAATGAGAAGAAAATGAGGATTAGGCCGAGTGCCAATCAGCCCTATACAATGTATAACTTGACTGAGTTTGGTGTTGTATCTGGTGTACTTGACATGGCGTTCTAGTAAGGTAGCTTGTCAGGCTGAATCCCCTTGCGTGAAATATAGATTCAGGGATCCCTTAATAAATGATCAATATTGGTGAATATTTACCGATATCGATATTGATGTTGATGTGATTTGTTGATATCAATAAATGTTTTATTGATATCGCTGGAAGTGAGATAAGCAAGACATAACTAAGAGATTCGATAACAAATCTGTCGTGGTATATCTTTGAACAATCTGGTGTGTTGATGTTTTGAAGTCTTTGATCTGCTTATTTTTCAGAGACTGTCTGATAACAGCTGGAGTTAACAGCTTCACCAGCATATTCTCCGGTTTCGTCATTTTCTCCTACCTTGGTTACATGGCGCACAAGTCGGAAAGGGATATATCAGAAGTCGCCACGGAAGGTAACTCTCAGACTTTGTTATCTGCGACTGTTCATTAAGAGTTACCGGCCCTGTGGTACAGTCAAACTACGATTATACATGATAGTGCCTTGCTTATGAATCAATGCACGTGCATCTTTAGTCGGTTATTTTTACATTATGGTATACTTTGCCTGATGCAGTGATTCCTATTCAACTACTCTCCACCGCTGTTCCCGACACTGTGGTTCCAGCTACCATCTTGTGATATCCGCACATAATCATCATCCAGCTACTCTCCAGCACTACGGGATGCTGTGATTCAGCTCATAATCATCATCCAGCTACTCTCCAGCGCTACGGGATGCTGTGATTCAGCACATAATCATCATCCAGCTACTCTCCAGCACTACGGAATGTTGTGGGTTCGCACATAATCACCATCCAGCTGCTCTTCAGGAATATGGGGTACTGTGATTCCGCACCTTCCACCTACTTTGAAGCACTCCACGCGATGCTATGATTCAGCACATAATCATCATCCAGCTACTCTCCAGCACTACTGGATGTTGTGGGTTCGCACATAATCACCATCCAGCTGCTCTTCAGGAATATGGGGTACTGTGATTCCGCACCTTCCACCTACTTTGAAGCACTCCACGCGATGCTGTGATTCATCACACATAATCATCATCCAGCTACTCTCCAGCACTACTGGATGTTGTGGGTTCGCACATAATCATCATCCAGCTGCTCTTCAGGACTATGGGGCACTGTGGATTCCGCACCTTCCACCTACTGTGAAGCACTCCACGCGATTCAGCACATAATTACCACCCAGCGATGTTGTGGGTCCGCACATAATCGCCATTAAGCTACTCTCCAGAACTACTGGATGCTGTGGGTCCGCACATAATCGCCACTCAGCTACTCTCCAGAACTACTTGATGCTGTGGGTCCGCACATAATCGCCATTAAGCTACTCTCCAGAACTGCTTGATGCTGTGGGTCCGCACATAATCGCCATTAAGCTACTCTCCAGAACTACTGGATGCTGTGGGTCCGCACATAATCGCCACTCAGCTACTCTCCAGAACTACTGGATGCTGTGGGTCCGCACATAATCGCCACTCAGCTACTCTCCAGAACTACTGGATGCTGTGGGTCCGCACATAATCGCCACTCAGCTACTCTCCAGAACTACTGGATGCTGTGGGTCCGCACATAATCGTCACTCAGCTACTCTCCAGAACTACTTGATGTTGTGGGTCCGCACATAATCGCCATTAAGCTACTCTCCAGAACTACTTGATGCTGTGGGTCCGCACATAATCGCCATTAAGCTACTCTCCAGAACTACTGGATGCTGTGGGTCCGCACATAATCGCCACTCAGCTACTCTCCAGAACTACTGGATGCTGTGGGTCCGCACATAATCGCCACTCAGCTACTCTCCAGAACTACTGGATGCTGTGGGTCCGCACATAATCGCCACTCAGCTACTCTCCAGAACTACTGGATGCTGTGGGTCCGCACATAATCGCCACTCAGCTACTCTCCAGAACTACTGGATGCTGTGGGTCCGCACATAATCGCCATTAAGCTACTCTCCAGAACTACTGGATGCTGTGGGTCCGCACATAATCGCCACTCAGCTACTCTCCAGAACTACTGGATGCTGTGGGTCCGCACATAATCGCCATTAAGCTACTCTCCAGAACTACTTGATGCTGTGAGTCCGCACATAATCGCCATTAAGCTACTCTCCAGAACTACTTGATGCTGTGGGTCCGCACATAATCGCCACTCAGCTACTCTCCAGAACTACTGGATGCTGTGGGTCCGCACATAATCGCCACTCAGCTACTCTCCAGAACTACTGGATGCTGTGGGTCCGCACATAATCGCCATTAAGCTACTCTCCAGAACTACTGGATGCTGTGGGTCCGCACATAATCGCCACTCAGCTACTCTCCAGAACTACTTGATACTGTGGGTCCGCACATAATCGCCACTCAGCTTCTCTTTTGTGCTCTTCGCGAAGCTGTGATTCTGCACATGATCACCATACAACTGCTCTCCGGTACTCTACGCGATGCTATGATTCCGAACATGATCACCATACAACTGCTCTCCGGTACTCTACGCGATGCTATGATTCCGAACATAATCACCATACAACTGCTCTCCGGTACTCTACGCGATGCTATGATTCCGAACATGATCACCATACAACTGCTCTCCGGTACTCTACGCGATGCTATGATTCCGAACATGATCACCATACAACTGCTCTCCGGTACTCTGCGCGATGCTATGATTCCGAACATAATCATCATTCAGCTACTCGCTAGTTCTCTGTGTTTCCGCACATCATCACCACCGAGCTACTTTCTACGCGAAGCTGTGCTGTAGCTGGAGTTTCCTGTGATTCCGCATGTAACCATTATGTATTTATTCAAGCACTTTACGCGTGGATTACAATATCATGCCACAGACCTGGTTGTTGCTGGTCTGGTTGTTCATAACCATGGCTTAAAAATAAATAAACACTTTCCCGTCAGGGTAGACGCTGTTTCCAGGTTCTTTCCAGGGTTAGGCTTTGTACTTTGATCAGTTACTTTCCAGTCAGGGTAGACGCTTTTGTCCTCAGTTATTTCCTCTTAGTAAGGCGCCTATACTCTGATCAGTTACTTTCCCGTCAGGGTAGACGTTTTTATTCACGGTTATTTCCCCATAGTAAGGCGTCTATACTCTGATCAGTAACTTTCCTGTCAGGGTAGACGCTTTTGTTCACAGTTATGACCCTATAGTAAGGCGTCTATACTCTGATCAGTTACTTTCCAGTCAGGGTAGGCGCTTTTCTCCTCAGTTATTTCCCCATAATATGGCGTCTATACTCTGATCAGTAACTTTCCAGTCAGGGTAGACGCTTTTGTCCTCAGTTATTTCCTCTTAGTAAGGCGCCTATACTCTGATCAGTTACTTTCCCGTCAGGGTAGACGTTTTTATTCACGGTTATTTCCCCATAGTAAGGCGTCTATACTCTGATCAGTAACTTTCCTGTCAGGGTAGACGCTTTTGTTCACAGTTATTTTCCCATAGTAAGGCGCCTATACTCTGATCAGTTACATTCCCGTCATGGTATACGCTTTTGTTCACGGTTAATTCCCCATAGTAAAGTGTCTATACTCTGATCAGTAACTTTTCTGTCAGGGTGGACGCTTTTGTTCACAGTTACTGTCCCTTAGTAAGGAGTCTATGCTCTGATCAGTTACTTTCGTGTCAGAGTAGGACGCTTTTGTTCACGGTTATTTCCCCATAGTAAGGCGTCTATACTCTGATCAGTAACTTTCCCGTCAGCATGGACGCTTTTGTTCACAGTTATTGTCCCTTAGTAAGGAGTCTATGCTCTGATCAGTTACTTTCGTGTCAGGGTAGACGCTTTTGTTCACGGTTATTTCCCCATAGTAAAGCGTTTATACTCTGATCAGTAACTTTCCTGTCAGGGTGGACGCTTTTGTTCACAGTTATGACCCTATAGTAACCACCTTACCAACTGACCCCATGGCTCAGTTGGTAAGCTTGCTAGCTTAGCGTAATGACCCAGGAGTCTCTCACCAATGCGGCCGTTGTGAGTTCAAGTCCAGCTCATGCTGGCTTCCTCTCCGGTCGTACGGGGGAAGGTCTGTCAGCATCCTGGGGATGGTCGTTGGTTTCCCCCGGCCTCTGCCCAGTTTCCCCCAACATAATGATGACCGCCGTCGTATAAGTGAAATATTCTTGAGCACGGCGTAAAACACCAATCAAATAAATAAATAAATATATTAGGGTTTCTAGTAGCCACAAATCAAACAGATACATTATATGTATACGGGCATTTGGTACTGTCACGACGTTGCACTCTTTTTGTTTTATTTTTCAGGTCCCGGGCTGACGTTTGAGGTGTACCCAGAAGCCGTGGCTACCATTCCGGATCAGTAGCCTGGTCCATCATCTTCTTCGTCATGATGTTGATGTTGGGTATTGACAGTGCGGTCAGTCAATTTGTCTGTCACATTTTAATGTTCTATATTTCAAATTTGGTTTCGGTTTTTACACTTTGGAGTGATATTCCATGAAAATACAGCTGAAAGCTATATTCTCTATATCGCTAATTCTCCCAATCACGTTAAAAGTCACAATTTAAAAGAAGAGGCATAATCCACTTTTTGGTCATTCATGAATATCTGCGCCTCTGTCTTAAAATGAAGTGTTAAAGGTCGCAGCAACGTTTGGCCAATCTTTTACAGACGATTGCTGTTTTACGCCGTACTCAAGAACATTTCACTTATACCACGGCGGCCTCATTATAGTGGGAGGAAACTAGGCAGTGTTGTAGTAAGGCCAGTCATGCATATAAAGCATATCAACTTTTTCTCTGCTTTAAACCTTTCTTTTTTCTATTTCTCTTATAAAATTTTGCTAAAACAATCGAAAACCGGTGGCCCAGATTGAACATGTAACTAGGAAGGCTCTTGTTGACATGTTCTTTCTTTTCCTTTTCAGATGGGAGGGTTAGAATCAGTGCTGACCGGAGTTCACGACGCTTTTAAAGAAAAGTTTACTCGTTTTAAGTACTCTCGTGAACTGTTTACCCTGTTTGTGGTGTCTACCTGCTTCCTCTTCACGTTACCGTGTAATACAGAGGTGAATCTCTTTGTGAACACTGTGTCCCAGAAGTCGCGCACCATCCAGGTTGAGGTTGAATGCTTGAGCTACAGAGCGGTGTGATGCCCCCATCTATTCCAAACATAAAAACCAATTCAACTGTTTCTTGTACTGTTAGTTTATTAGCCATTATTAACTCTGAAAGAGAGAAAAAAAATTGAAATCAGTATTAAATCTGAAACACAGAAAAAATGAAAATCAGGATGGTGCACGACTTCTGGGACATCCTATTTATCCATTTACATGAACAGTTAGAAAGAAACCCTAACTGAGGTAAATTGACAAGAGGCCGTATGTCACACTGTCGTCGCTGCTCTGGTTCTTCTCTCTATGCTGTACGTCTTAATTATGTTGTTGCTGTTCCGCTTGGCGCTCAGCACTGAGATGTTAGAGCAAGGAAACAGTTGGTACGGTGTCAGTATAGTGTGACAGGTCTGGGGTCTTTGGCAGTGGTTGCTGCACTGTGGCGGCATGGTCTTGCCCTGTCTCAAGAGGACACCGTAAATGTACACACACCGATTGACTCCTCATCGTCCTATCACTCAAATATTGTTGAGTACGACGTAAACATCTAAACATGCATAAGGGCGGATAACTCCTGCACTCAAATCAATTTATTTGATTAAATTGATTGGTGTTTTACGCCGTACTTAAGAATATTTCACTTAATGCGGCCAGCATTATGGTTGGTGGAAACCTGGCAGAGCCCCGACCATCCGCAGGTTACTGCCAGACCTTCCAACGTACGACCGGAGAGGAAGCCACCAGGAGCGACCGCATTGGTGAGAGGCTTCTGGATCATTACGCAGCGCTAGCGAGCTAACCAACTGAGCCCTCGGAGCCCCCCCCCCCCCCCCCCCACTGAAATCAAATATCCTAATATATATATTCTGGCCAATGAAGGCCATTTTGACAGCTGACACAGCACAGTTAATGTTATCTGATTAATCACTGATTAGTCGACTGAAAAAACCCCTCTCATCAAAGAAAAGATCCCCATTTTGATTACGTCATAACAGGAAAACAAATATATAGACTGTACATATTGAATCGCTCTCGTGAATGCACGTGTGCTACGTAACAAATTTATCAGCCAAACGTCATCAAAATGGGGAAGTTTTTATTTTGTTTTTGTTTCAGGGAGGAATGTATGTGTTCAAGATACTTGATACGTACATCGCCGGGTCGGCTTTATTATTTGCAGTTGTCTGCCAGGCCATCGCTGTAGGCTGGTTTTACGGTAAGTTACTTCACCATCTTCCTGTCTTTCCAATATCAAGACATTCTAATTAGTAGTAACTGTTTCTTGATGAAAGAGACAAAAATTAGGGAACGTTTCACAGCATAAGATTTCCACAATTCAAATTCTGTCATCGTTATCAGTTTTACAACTTTACACTTTTTTCCCCATTTTTTTATTTATTAAATATATTATGATAGAGTGAGTGAGTGCTAGGGGTTTAACGTCGTACTCAACAATTTTTCAGTCATATGACTACGAAGGAATCATTAGGGTGCATGTACGTGTAATGTGCCTCCTTGTTGCAGGACGGATTTCCACCGCTTTTTTATTTAGTGCTGCTTCACTGAGACGACTTACCGAAGGCAAGTAAGCCGCCCCGCCCGAGCCATTATACTGATACGGGTCAACCAGTCGTTGCACTATCCTCTTCATGCTGGACGCCAAGCGAGGAAGTTACAACTTCCTCTTTTAAAGTCTTAGGTGTCACTCGATCAAAGATTGATCCTGGATCTACCGGTCCCGAATATTATGATAGAGACATGTGTAAAATGAAACACACGTCATACGAATGGCCATAACAAACTGTTGTATTTTAATTTTTTATTTTTAAGGATTTTTGTATGTGAATTATATAAAGATTGATTGTGATGTTTTCTGTGGCTACTTGTTGCGACAGTAAAATGAAGACTTTATTAGATCGGGACCGTTCCTATTGGAAAATATACTATCTAACGTCACTGGTAACCACAAGGAAGTCATTAGTAGTATCTAATATTTCTAAAGGATCATAAGTTCACTCTAGTTTTTCATTTTATCTAAAATAATCAAGGAACCATAGCTGGGATGAAGTAGTATTTAAACCAATGCGTGCTTTATTGAAAACTTGCATGACTTCTCCTCTAATTCTGTTCAAGAAAGTTTTAAGAAAATATAAGCGGAGGTATGTTCTATACAGATTTTTAAATCTTAATTTTAAGATTAAGACGCCGTGATTGAAGAAAATTTATCGACACGTTAATTAAACTTTGATTTATATGATCATGTTTGGGCAGGCGTGGACCAGTTTTCAGAAGACATCCACAGTATGTTGGGCTTTCGTCCTGGTATTTACTGGCGTCTTTGTTGGAAGTTTTTCAGTCCAGGACTCTTACTGGTATAGTAGACACCATCATTGCAAACAGCGGTAATCACAGTTCACGCTCTTCGTGATGCTAAAGGTGGACACACTCGATACTGAGTGCTGTGAACTGTGATTACCATCCACTCCGTTTTCACGCTGCCATATCTTCTGGATTATTGCCCTAAAATGTGAAAATCGGGTGTAAATTGAAAGCACAATTGATAATGAATAATTGTTGAGTTAACACGTTATTTAATACTGAGAGAAAACAATATAAAATTGTTTCGTGCGTTTATATTTTTGTTGAGTGTAAATAAATCAATAAATCAACAATGTATGATTTGTTGTAATGCTGTGTCTACTCTCTATCCCCTCAGCTTATCGTAGTGGTCAGTTTTGTGGAGCATGTGCCCTTGAACTATCAGAGTAAAACCTGGGGAACTTACAACTACCCGGAGTATGCAAATGCCATAGGCTGGATGTTTGCAATATCATCTATGTCGCTCGTCCCAGGCTATGCTATCTATCTTCTGTTGACCACAAAAGGCTCATTCTCAGAGGTAAGATTCAACAACTATCACTACAAAACGAAAAAAAACAACAACATAATATCTACTTAAAATTATTAAAAGCAAGAATACGGCAATTTGTTTTGACAATTCTGAGATTATATTCCAGTTAACTAAAATAAATAAAGATTAACCAACCTTTCGTGCATTTATATTTTATATTTATGGTCAACTGTGCACCTAGGAAAAAGGCGATGGTTTTTGGCTGTCGCTTATGGGCATCCTAAGTTTATAACCTCCCACCATAAATCTGGTTTCCCCTAGGCTACTTCGGGTTTCCTTTATCCACAAACCTGGTTTCCACTAGGCTAGTTCGTGCTTCCTTTTTCCACAAACCTGGTGTCCACTAGGCTAGTTCGGGTTTCCTTTATCCACAAACCTGGTTTCCTTTATCCACAAACCTGGTTTCTGTTAGGCTAGTTCGGGTTTCCTTTATCCACAAACCTGGTTTCTGTCAGGCTAGTCCGGATTTCCTTTATCCACCTGCTTTCCACTAGGCTAGTTCGGGTTTCCTTTATCCACAAGCCTGGTTTCCACTAGGCTAGTCCGGATTTCCTTTATCCACCTGGTTTCCACTAGGCTAGTTCGGGTTTCCGTTATCCACAAACCTGGTTTCCACTAGGCTAGTTCGGGTTTCCTTATCCACAAACCTGGTTTCCTCTAGGCTAGTTCGGGTTTCCTTTATTCACAAACCTGGTTTCCACTAGGCTAGTTCGGGTTTCCTTTATCCACAAACCTGGTTTCCACTAGGCTAGTTCGGGTTTCCTTTATCCACAAACCTTGTTTCCTCCGGGATATTCCCAGTTTCCTGTATTCACCTGATAATCTCCATAAACCCGATCACCAGTAAGATATTCAAAACCGAATGAAATAAAAATAAATAGCTCCGATAAATCGAGGTTATGTGATTGATGTAATGGTCTTTCAGTGAACATATGGAAATTAAACTTTTGTTTCACGACAAGGTTTTAACAAATGAAGAGTTACCGATACATTCGATTAATCAACAGTTGAGGTATTTTACACCCTTGTCTCTGAAAATGTCATGAAAAATGGGCTGAAACTTGCATCTTACATTCACGGAAAACGTGTGATGAAGTGAACCGGAGTCAAACTGTTGAAAGCGGGATATAAAAAATTAGCTGTTTATATTTTTACCAAAGACAAAGTTTTATTCTGACAGCTTTCTACCATACGACAATGTGGCACGAGCCAAATCCAGATTGCAACGAGCTCAATCTAGATTGCCACTAGCCCAATCTAGTTTATTACGAGCCCTGTCCGGATTGCTACTAGCCTAATCTAGATTACCACGAGCCCAATCTAGATTGCCACGAGCCCAATCTAGATTGCCACGGGCCCAATACAGGTTACCACTTCGTGTTTGTTGGGATCGCAGTGGCATACAGACAACAAAGAACCAAGAGAAGCAAACTTTGTAGATAAAATAAAACATTTCCTCCAAGATGTACCAAAATAAATTCCACATATCAAATGAAGTTTTTAATTTTTTGTTAAAATTTGGCATCCTATGTCTACGTTTATGATTCGTATTGTTTCAGCGTGTGGCAATTTGCATATCACCAGAATGGGAGCATGAAGAAATTCGACAAAAGAAACAAGTCAAACGTTTCCAGGTAAAGTGAAAATAGTAATAATAACGAAGTTCAGGTTTCACCACGTAAATGTGAAAGGTTTCAAAAGCTTTCGATCCACATACCGGGATCATTGTCGAGTGAGTGAGTGAGTGCTTGGGGTTTAACGTCGTACTCAACAATTTTCCAGTCATATGACGACGAAGGAATCATTAGGGTGCATGTACGTGTAATGTGCCTCCTTGTTGCAGGACGGATTTCCACCGCTCTTTTATTTAGTTCTGCTTCACTGAGACGACTTACCGAAGGCAAGTAAGCCGCCCCGCCCGAGCCATTATACTGATACGGGTCAACCAGTCGTTGCTCTATCCCCTTCATGCTGAACGCCAAGCGAGGAAGTTACAACTTCCTCTTTTAAAGTCTTAGGTGTGACTCGATCAAGGATTGATCCTGGATCTACCGGTCCCGAAGCGGACGCTCTACCAACTGTGCTATCCGGGTCGGCCCGATCATTGTCGATGTGGGTGGAAAGCTTATGCCACAACTTCATTATTATTACTAATGAACCTACGTATAACTATGGGTCCTAAGCTGTGTATAAAGTGAAAATAGTTTGTCAGTTCATTAATTTTGCAATGATTTTGTATTAGGACATATAAAAGATAGATATGACCCAATTAAATTGCAGACTAAAATCCATACCTCGCTAGATCGGCTGTGGCTTTAAGCCAGGAGGTGTATTCATGAGGTGCTTCGCAAAGGGCGGTGGTTTACTTTGGACACTTGCGTTTCCTGCGTTAAAATTCTGGCTGCTTTAAGGGGTTTTATATTACTGTTAAGAGTTGCTTTAGGCTTTCATAAGATAATGAAATTATCAAGCTAAGACTAAATCTGACTTAAGTATAAGTCAGCTCTGGAGTAATACTACAAGTTAAGACCAAATCTGACTTTGGTTTAAGAACAGTTCGTGATCCTGAGGCGGGGTCCTCTTGTTGCAATATGAACTATTATCAGCGAGACATTATAATGCAGATTTGCTTAACGATTATTGTTCATTGTAGTTGGATAAGTTTTCATCTGTTTCAGAGAAGTCACTGGTTATCAGTTTAAACCCAGCGACCAGGTATTTTATCTTTTATTGTAAAACTGCCTCTTTGGAGAAGAGCCACATATCTGGATAACAAAGACGACAAAGAAATGCAGCGAAACTATATATAATGCTCTGAATGATGAATGGATTATAAGGCCAACAACACAGTTGTTATGTTTCACACAGTATGGAATACGCGATTGTTTTTAGAAATTTCTGTCTCATGAGAAGATTCCAGAACGAGCAAAATGGACATTAACCAAGGGCAAGGTGAACAGGAGAAAATGACGACGATTGGTGATAATTAATACTCGACATAAAGTGAACATTAAGAAAAACCGTGTGCATATAACGTTGCTGTTCAGATGGACTGGAGTACAAGCAGCATGAAACTTCAAATTATCGAATTAATATGGTGGCGTATTCCGAGTGGATCAATTTGGTGGAAGTTAGTATCGATATGTGTCCTTGTTCTGTGTGCCAACGTTTCGAATGAGAGAACCAAAGTCACGTGATGTTAAGAGATCAGAAGACAACTTCCACTGTTTCAAATCACACTTGTGGAGATTGGAATAGCTACACTTGTGGAGATTGGGACAGTTTCACTTGTGGAGATTGAGACAGTTACACTTGTAGACATTCGAAAAGTTACAATCGTGGACATTCGGGCAGTTACAGTTGTGGACATTCGGGCAGTTACAATTGTGGAACGTTCGGACAGTGACAACCGTGGGCATTCGGACAGTCACAATCGTGGTAATTCGGACAAGTTGTCTACAGATGAATCAGAGTTCTTTCGCTGGACATAAGTCTAGTGATTGTGTCCTGTGCTGTATTGCCATCCAATCACAAAACAACAAGACGGCTTGTGTGTAGATTGAAAACCTTGGTCACAAGGAGACATAAGTACGACCACCAATCCGTTGCGAGGCTAGTGAAAAAGCAAAGTCACTGAACGAGCAACATGTGGGATAATACTTCCGTTGCTTTAGATACTGACAATACTATGTCGCAGCGTAAATTGACATTTGGTTAAATGTTTCTATGTTGCATACAAAATACCACATAAGTGACCAATGGTTTTATTATCGGTCTGGGGACAGCACTTAACACTGAAGTTGTTGTTGTATTCGGTGTATGGAAGACCAACAGAGGGAGTTGTATATGAATGCAATTTCAAGTCAAAGATGAGTGCTTTTATTAATTTGCGGTTGTCCAGTCGGTCTTCGCTGTCAGTATGAAAATACTAAGCTGGTCAATCAGATAGCCAAGTTCCCTGCTACACTGATACACGTGAACGTGTTATAGAGGCGTGGTTACAATGAAACATTGTTGACATTCATGTTTGACACGCGACGTCAATTCTTTTTGTGGAAATTAGCAGGTTTAATAGGATAGATTGTCGACAATACTCTACTCATTGGTGAAATATAGGTTTCTAGAGGTTAATAGAAATATTAACCTATCAAAGTGGTGAGAAATTGAGAGAACTCACTCAGTTATGGGCCATTTTCGTAATACATACGTTACTTCCCTTTTCAAGGATTTACCACCCTTGACCGAATTTATCAGTTCAATTATCCCGTGCTGTGAGCAATTGTAAGTGTCATTGTTATGGAATTTAAGCAGTCACAGTGATTATCTGTGAGTAATCCGCATTTGAATTTATTTGTGAAGTTAACTACTTTTGAATCATTGCACTTTGCGTATGTGCATCGAGAAACAGATAAAGTAACTGGTAATATTTTCTGTTGTCCCGTATGCTTTAGTACTGAAATAAAAGACAGATACCTATCGTGAGTGGAAGTAATTCCCTGAAAAGGGGAGTGATCTGTGTATCACGAAAATAGGGAAGAGCGTCATATTAATCTATGTACATCTTTTTATACGTACATGAACCTGCCCCATTGTACATTACGAGACAAGGTAGTGATGTTATTCATGTTTGATTCTTTGTTAAGCAATAATCGACTAGAGTTTTTGTGTACAAGAACAGGTAGGTGTTTGTGTTTTAAACATTTCACGTTCAAGATTATACCCTGTTCTTATACCAACTTTTGTATTAACGACTCTAGCATTAGAATCTCAGGTATGTTACGATCTACATAAATTTGTATTTCACCGTTTTTGTACGCTATAACGTATTCCGATTGGATCCCATTACCACGTGATCCTCTGTAACATATACTCCATTCCTCTATACACCTCCCCTTTTTGGTTCCAAATACATGCACCTCTGTGTCATTCCACTGAGTCTGTAATTTTGTCTCGAAGCTTCCATTTTCCTGGACAATTGATCGTATTTCGGGAACTTAAAAGTGTCTTTCGAACACATACACAAATGATTTGCAGTTACCTCCCCTGAGAGATTTTCTAATCACTCTCATGATATTTCAGTTCTGATAAGGCGTTAGTGACGAATGGTGATGCAGTGCTCTGTTGTTTAATGTCGAGATTATAGGTGCATTGATCAGTGAACTCTGTTGATTCAGACTGAGTTGGTAGGTGCTCTGATGGTTACACTGATGACTGATGGTGCCGTATTTTTGCTCATAGGGGAAATATGTTGGTGAAATAATGAGTAATGATGCTGTTTTTGTATGTTTAAGGCTAAATTGGTGGGTGCACTGATGCCATGTTTTGCTGTTTAAGGGTAAATTGTATGTGCAGTGATGGTCAATGACAGTGTTTTGTTGATGGTTAATGGGCTGTTGTGTCGAATTTGATATTAAGAATGATTAATGAACGCTCCGTGTTTTACTGTTATTAGTCAAATTGATAGGTGGACCGATGGGTCAAGATGCCTTGTTTTGTTGTTTAAGGCTAAATTGTTAGGTGCGCTGAGGGTTGATCTCGCCATGTTTTGCTGTTTAAGGCTAAATTGACAAGTGCATAGATGGGTGATGACGCCATGTTTTGCTCTTTAAGAATAAATTGTACGTGCACTGATGAGTGATGATGCAATGCCGTTTTTTGCTGGGTCATGCTAAACTGTAGATGCTTTGATGGTCAATGACGCCATGATTTCTTGTTTAGGAGTTGGTTGGTGCATTGATTGATGAACATGACGTGTTTTGTTGTTTAGGGCGAAATTGGTAAATGCTCTGATATGGAGCCATGCCATTCACTGCTGTCTTAGGTTAGATGGATATGCGCACTGATTGGTGATGAGGTCGTGTATTGCTGTTTAAAGCTAAATTGTAGGTGCACATGGTTATTGACGCCATGGGATGTTGTGTTGGAGTTGATAGGTGCACTGAACATATATGGTGGGACCGTGCACAGCAGTTATAGCTTAAGTTCATAGGTGCGCCGAAGGGCTACGCTGTTTGTTGTTTAAGGCTAAATTGGCTGGTGGAGTAATGGGTGATGAGGCCATGTTTTGGTGTTTGCGAATAAATTGTAGGTGCTCTGATGGTTAATGACGCCATGGGATGTTGTTTCAGAGTTGGCAGGAGCATTGACAGGTAAACAACCCAGTTTGAAACAGAGTGAACAAAGGTGCACCATTACAACTAGCATGGCCACTGATATAGCCAACAGCCCGTCGTTTTAACGAAACTTTCTCATCAGAATTCAGGTTTTTTTTATATCCCTTCGATCAGACAAGTCCTTCCATGTTAGAGCACCTTTATGACTCTGTATTATATTAGATAGTACACTGTCCGGAGGTGTACATTTCTCTAAGAAGACAGAGATACATAGGGCTCATTTGTGTTTTACTAAACATTAAGAAAAATAAAAAAAAAATAATCTGTTGTGCTTGTAATCAAGTTTGATATGTATAAATCTTGTAAAGTTCAGAAGTACCCTCTTCCTTTTAGGTCACCTTTTTCCCCTTCATAATGGTAAACAAACTTTGTGTAAGCCGAAATGAATTCCGAAGTAGGTCAGTGAAGTGAATTTGATACTTTTGATATTGTTTTAAATGTTCATGTAATTAGAGTCGATATAATACTTTATCCCGGGGTTAGGTAAATTTACATTTTCAGATATGTGAAAAAGGTAAAGAAAACAGTAATATGAAGTGTATGTCAGATGAAAGACCAGTAAATACTGTCCACAAAGAGAGTTTGATTTCTGTTTTTTTTAGAATTTATTTTCAACCTAGTAAAATGCATTTGAGGCTTTAGATTCTACGGTTTTATTACCTGGAATGATCGACGTCACATCAGGTTTTCTGCTACTTCTTACACACAGACTGCTACATTTCATCATTCAGAGTGCATATACATATAGGGGTATGAGCGCATTCACCGAATTCACCTTAAAAGGAACTACTTCAAGCCAAAATATGACCGTGACGTCACTGATACCCTCTGGGTCCTAACAGACCATCGTAGAACCATATGCTTTGAAAGCATTTTCCTCGAATGGAATAATTCTTAAACAATAAATCAAAATATTTTCCAGGGCAGTATTTAATGGCCTTTCCTCTGATATTTACATCGTTTTAGTGTTTACTTCGCCTTTAACAGACAGATACTGTAATCCTCAACAAACGAAAGTAGGCATTATGTAAATACATAATACATATAGGCGACATATGTTCATGTAGATCTATATCCTGTCATTAAATGAGACTATACGTGTGTTATGTTATGGTATGCTGTCTGGTTACCAGGTTTATATGACTGTGTATCTATAATTACGCACCGGTATATATAGACAGACAGATATAATATTGTTGACGTTCCATTCATTGGAATTCGGTATGTATACTGATATAAATGTGTAAATATGATGATAGGAAATTCATATATAAACTAGCCTTTATACAAACGGTGTATAATGTCCATGGGTAGCTACTGAGATTGTTTGCACTGGTCTCTGTATAGGGTAAATAAAAAGAAACAAAACTTTCGTGGTTATCAAGAGTTAATTGTTTTAAAGGGTTAAAGCGAACATGAAAAGGACCTCTGAAATCTGTACAAAAATGAAGACAATACTTTGTTTTGAGACATTATTTATCACCCATGCAGTAACCCCTCTAGTTTATGTATATTGTCCGTCAGTGTTTGGAAACTTTAGGAAATGACGTCATCGATGAACTTTCTGGGACCAGCTTAGCACTCAACATTAGGACGTCTTCCACAGAGTTGTTTGACAGCTTTAAGAAAACTGTACCTTGAAACCCCAAGAAAAACGTTATGGTCATATTTGTACTTTTATATGTGAAGACACGCCATAAACTTTATATTCAGAAATAACATCCAAACGTTTCATTTACCTTTTAACATTGCGAATGCGGGGAGGCACGTGAATTATAGCCATGTATAATTTACCATACTATAGAAACAACTACCAGTTGTAGGACACCGAACAGTGGATTGCTGTTTTCATCTTGTGTAAAATTACTTTTAACGCCTCATGCTTCACATACTTACTTATGCGATTGCAGCCAGTGTTATGGGTGAAGACAACCATAGTGCTCGGAGTAGTCCTAGCAAGTACTTATTTATTTATTTAATTGGTGTTTTCAGCCGTACTCAAGACTATTTCACTTATACGACGGCGGTCAGCAATATGGCGGGAGAAATTCGGGTCTTTGGGAAGTAAGTGGCGTACATTACAACGTGTGACATACGCCTATTATTGGTGGGAGGCAAGCCGTCTCTTGCGAACTTCCAAAACCAGAAAAGGAGATTGCCGTCAACCATCTTGTGATATCGAGGCCCCGATAACAATAAAAGCACGATAAAAATAAAAAAAAATTTCCTATCCGAGGATGTTATTCAGCCTCGAGTGGGTCTCGAGTGACCTAACTATTAACGGACAGACCCCCTACTCCCGTCCTCTGACGCCACGCCAATGACGTTGAAGAATGTGTATGTAAGCTTATGTCAACGGTGAAACCAGGGGTCACTTGATGCAGTCAGGTTTGAGACGAAAGTCAGATTTTCGGGTGTAGGAAACCCCGAGTGTGCGGAATAAACCATTGACCACTGGCTGGTACGTGACAACCCTTCAGTCCTATAACCCTGGATTCGAACTTGTGACCTCATCGGTCAGTTAAGGTGGAGTCACATGTCTGTATTTATTTATTTATTTAAATAGTGTTTGAATAGAGTTTTCGCTTATATGACACTGGGCAAAGGTTTTACCGGTGGCAGAAATCTCCAATACCCGTAGTAAGCCACCGACATTTGGACTTTGTGTGTATTTGATTTATTTATCTGATTACTGTTGAAATCATATTACACAGTGGAAACCGGAGTGCACGGGATCGATGTTTAGTTACCGGCGAAATGTCTCAGTTTTAACGTACAGTTTCAGCGGGGTCGCTGGTGTTCATTCATTTATTTAAACCATGCTTAAGAAGTTTTTTCTTATATGATGGTGGTGATGTCTACTGGCCTGCCCAGAGTAAACCCTAGAAGTTCAAAATGTACATATACCTTATAAATCTCTAGATTTAAAACCAGACTTAAATTTCGAGATCTGGATTCGAACCCACGACCTCATTGGTAGCACTTAAATCCCCTGAACCACTGAGACCTTTGTTTGTCTGTAAGCTTAAATATTATAAATGCATATTGCTGGTACAAATGACAGATACATGTTCATCACGTACACTTGAGCTAACTATAACTTCGAAAAAAGAAAGTAAATGACGCTGAATTCCTAAAAACATTGTTTATCACATATTTTAATCTACAGCAAAACTGAAATATGTACATTTTTGGTATCCTTCAGATATGTCACCAGTTTGGCTTTATTTGGGATTAAATGCTACAATAACCATAACTGTTATATTTACAACTACCGTACTCGATTCAATGTGATCGCAATGCACAAAAGTGCTTGTCTTTGCCCGTCAAAATATATACTCTCTCAAAAAACTAAACGTATATGTTACACTAGTTGGTGACAACGAAGTCTAAGATGGACTTCTGTACTTGTGACCTTGTGCTGAATGGGCATTGTTGCTTATGCTATGATAATTAATATTCTGACATTCCCATTGTGTTACTTTTCTGAAATAACTGCCTATTATAAGCTAATTATACTATACTTTGAGATAAAGCTAATTTATCATGTGAAAATTCAACTTTGCGTTTCTGGCATCCAATCCAAACAGCCTGGGTCGCAATATGTCTCAGGAATTACATATAACGGATAAATGTTGACACTGCAGCAAATCCAAAGACGATGTAGGTAATTAAAACACAACGTACCTGAGTGTTAGGAAATAATATAAAGTCAAATATGAGAATATTCACATCGTACCGGAAAATCAATGGTCATAGTTGAAATCTGAAAAAGCTTTAGCGCGTCTCGGAACACATTCTTCCCAGAACATTCCCTGGTGCATATTTAAATACATATGTGAAACTCAACAATTTCCCCTTGACATGAACCTAGCTGAGATACAGAATAGAGGGAACCTGGTTGAAATCCATCCATGGCTATTTTGACGAACTGTAGAAGCTACAAATTTAAAATACAATCCAAACCAGTTAGCGTTTAACGGTACGTAGGGTTTTTTCAGTCGGAGAATATGAATTGGTGTCTGTAGATCGGTGCTGAGAAATGCATGACAACCCATTCTCAAATTTACTACGTATGTGGTGTGCCTATATTGAATAGGTAAATGTTCTCAGCGCGCGCCACCCGCCGCTGTTTTCGTCTTATAGGCCTACATGCGCACACGAGCACACACATGACAATGAGGTGACAAAGAACCTAGTTCTCTTGGCATCCTCTTTTCTGTAGTGTTCATGCTTTTAATTTCCTTTACCATACCCAGCATAGATTTGATTCTTCTCACATCTTGTGCTCATCTTGTACATAATCTATCACCATGACACACCATATGCCGTCCATCATTTTACACGCCCAACATGATTCCGTTGAAGTCAGACCCCGTGTGAATCAAAACACTCATCCCCGAAGCGTTATCAATGTGAATCGAGGCGTACTGCTCTGCCTACAAAACATCATATATAGCATTAGATAAAGTGACTTGACCACCGCAACATAAAAATATACCCCAAAGCAGCCAGGGTTGATTATAACATTAAACACCAATGTATAATATGTACCTATATATTAAGTGTTTATTTATAGTTGACAAACAGAGGTCATTCAAGATAAAAGAATAAATGTAAAAACAAACCCTTTTGATAAGTTTACTGTGGGCACTCACGAAGCACTCAGTGTATTAAAATTCATTTTCACGTTGCACTGACTGATAAATAAATATAGGCGACTCTGACTCACAAAACATCTACATTGCAGAGAAAAGTTCACAGATTCGTGCATTAAAGTTTAAAAATTAAACAACTTAAGGTTCGCCTGTTTTCAAAAGTGCATGCAGCGCAAATACATCCAAAGGGACGTAACTCTAAATGTAAAAAGTCCGTTGTCCCTTATGCCCATGGTCCCGTTTATTCTTGAAAATAGGCTATCTACAAAGTTCAAAAGGTACAAAAAATTCAACTGTACCATGTGACCTGTCAATAATGTTAGGTAACTATTTTTGATTACATTTACTATAACACTGAAAAAACATTCACAAAAAGTGATTTAGAATCAACGAACGATAGAGCGAAGTAATGATTAAAACGTTTGTAGCATTAGGGAGTTCCTGAAGAAAGCGATGTCATTTTTGCCACCAGAACACGGTAAGACAGGTTATCAGACAGGCACTTACTCTCATATGAAGCATTCCAGTCAGACTCACGGTGAAAATACGACTGTTGCTTTCCATTCCAGAGATGTATTCCAAAGATCTGTAAGAATTCATTTTTTCTTGTCACAGTATCAAAATTTCAACACTTGCAACCCAACAAAGGGGGAATATAACGTCGCGTCGACAAGTAATATGGGGTTTTGTGCCCAGTCCCAAGAATAGCAAAAATCAGGGTTATTCCCCCTTAGTTAACTCAGTCTGGCCAAGAGCGCAGATCTGGGCGATGCATGAACAATATGTCCCGAGTTTTCTAATGTTTACACAGTTAAGATAGGCTTACAGACATAAAATGATAGGCGAAATAACTTTTGAACAGCGTAGGCACTGAATTGTGGAACGACTTCGAAAAGAAATTCTTTAGATAGTTATGCATATTGAAACTTAACGTAACCTTATACTTACGTGTGTTTTTGGCACAGTGAATCTATACAAATCAACACCCTGATCGTGTCTCGTCGTTTTAAAGTTTTGTGTTTTTTCTTGTGTTTGGGCTGTAAATGGAGATTCGCTGTAAACTGATAAATCCCTTCCCGGTGCGCCCGGAATCGGCCGTCAGCGTCTTCAAATGAGTTGCCTCTCTGAAAGGCGCCACCCCCAAACGGCTGCAGACGAAACATAACAGATGATACCATGAAAAACACGACACTGTCTGACTTCAGGCGTAAGGAAACTAGATCTAACAGTCTCGACTCTATAGAACTGACTTGCGGCTATAACCAGATCTGCTCTAATTGCAATCTCAGTGATAGGAGATCTAATAGCCGCTCTCAGTACTGACTTATCCTGAACTAGATGTGCGGGAACTCCCCATTCCCTAAACTAACCTGTTGCTAATTAGCTCTGTGGTAACTCCAATCTCGACTTGCTGCTAACTAGATCTGCGGTAACTCCTATCTCTCACTCTCACTGCTGTCAGATCTAATAGCCACTCCCTATACTGATTTTTCACTAATGAGCTCGGAGGTAACTCCGATCTCGATTAGCGCCAACTAGGTCTGCGGTAACCCCTATCTTCCCAGTCTCACTGCTATCAGATCTAATAGCCACTCCCTATACTGACTTTCACTAACTCCGATCTCGACTTGCCATTAACCAGATCTGCGGTAACTCTTATCTCATTGATAGCGGATCTAATAGCCGCTCCCTTTACTGACTTGATGCTAGATACATGTTAAAATATCTAAAGTATCGTAACTCTAATCTCTGTGATACCAGATCTAATAACCGCTCCCTACAGAAACTCGTCACTATATCTAAAGTATCGGTAACTTTAATCTCTGTGATACCAGATCTAATAATCGCTCCCTACAGAAACTCGTCACTATATCTAAAGTATCGGTAAATCTAATCTCTGTGATATCAGATCTAATAACCGTTCCCTACAGAAACTCGTCACTATATCTAAAGTATCGGTAACTTTAATCTCTGTGATACCAGATCTAATAACCGCTCCCTACAGAAACTCGTCACTATATCTAAAGTACCGGTAACTCTAATCTCTGTGATACCAGATCTAATAACCGCTCCCTACAGAAACTCGTCACTATATCTAAAGTATCGGTAAATCTAATCTCTGTGATATCAGATCTAATAACCGCTCCCTACAGAAACTCGTCACTATATCTAAAGTACCGGTAACTTTAATCTCTGTGATACCAGATCTAATAACCGCTCCCTACAGAAACTCGTCACTATATCTAAAGTACCGGTAACTCTAATCTCTGTGATACCAGATCTAATAACCGCTCCCTACAGAAACTCGTCACTATATCTAAAGTATCGGTAACTTTAATCTCTGTGATACCAGATCTAATAACCGCTCCCTACAGAAACTCGTCACTATATCTAAAGTACCGGTAACTCTAATCTCTGTGATACCAGATCTAATAACCGCTCCCTACAGAAACTCGTCACTATATCTAAAGTATCGGTAACTTTAATCTCTGTGATATCAGATCTAATAACCGCTCCCTACAGAAACTCGTCACTATATCTAAAGTACCGGTAACTCTAATCTCTGTGATACCAGATCTAATAACCGCTCCCTACAGAAACTCGTCACTATATCTAAAGTATCGGTAACTTTAATCTCTGTGATACCAGATCTAATAACCGCTCCCTACAGAAACTCGTCACTATATCTAAAGTATCGGTAACTTTAATCTCTGTGATACCAGATCTAATAACCGCTCCCTACAGAAACTCGTCACTATATCTAAAGTACCGGTAACTCTAATCCTTGTGATATCAGATCGAATAGCCTCTCCCCATACAGGTTTGTCATTAACTACATCTGAAGTATCGGTAATTCTAATCTCTGTGATACCAGATCTAATAGCCTCTACCTATACAGAAACTTGTCACTAACTACATCTGAAGTATAGGTAACTCTAATCTCTGTGATATCAGATCGAATAGCCTCTCCCCATACAGGTTTGTCATTAACTACATCTGAAGTACCGGTAACTCTAATCTCTGTGATACCAGATCTAATAGCCTCTACCTATACAGAAACTTGTCACTAACTACATCTGAAGTATAGGTAACTCTAATCTCTGTGATACCAGATCTAATAGCCTCTACTTATTCAGACTTGTCACTAACTACATCTGAAGAACCGATAACTTTAAACCCCGTGCTGACCTGTCCCTGATGTCGCTAAAGTCAGATCTAATAGCCGCTTCTGATGTTGATTTATCACTAACTATAGATCTGCAGTGACTCCAGTTTCACTAATATCGAGCAGACTTAAATAGCCATTTCATATGAGTGTGACATGTGTACCACGGTCTCACTGATACGAAATGCTGATAGCTGTGTCTTTAGATAGATCTGACTTTAGTGAGATTGCATACAGGTATCTTTGGATAAAAACTTTATATTTTTTCGCCCTCTTATTCGCCTTAAACTTGAAAACGAGACGGAAATTTTAAATAATTTCATATTCAAGATTGTTTACTACATCATTTGCGTTTTTCTTGACTGTTGTTCGCAATTAACAAATGTCAATTAATATGGGTTGGAGATTTTATAAAATTTTGTTTTTGTTTCCTATATTTTATTTGTGTTCACCTAGTCTTTTCTTTGCCTTTAACCTGAATATGTGTTGTGGATTTTTTAAAATGTAATATTCAAGATTGTTTACTGTAATAATTATAAAAGTGAGCACGTGTCATCACAAAAGCGTCACATATTACAGTATTTACTATAAAAACAAAACTTTTTCTTTCAATGTTTTTCAAATTGATATATAAGCTTTAAGATGCTAGTAAATTAAAACAATAAGAGCAAAACGGAATGCAATTTCCATGATTTAGAGAGATTTAGAGCTTTATAAAAACTTGTTCGTTTACCAGTATAAAGACAGTTACGTAACTACTTCCATGGCCTCAAGATATTTGGAGATTTATCATATAAGCATTCATATATGTCAAGAAATTTTTAATTAACATTAACTTAAAAAGCGTTTGGCGTTTTAGAAATTAGAACCAAGCTTTCCCAAATGATCATGGTGGCAGTAAGATTATAACTATATATAAAGATTGTTTTTAAAGGTCAGTAGCTAGTTTTAGTGGTGTAAGCTTAACAAGATAGACCAAAATTTTTCGTTCTGGTTGTTTGTATCATTTGTAAACCTACTTGTCGTTTTTGTTTTACATTTGTACATTATGCTGTCTGTTCTTGTGTCAACAGTTATTCAGGAAAAAATTATATACTGGATTCAACCACTTACGACATGAAACGCTTGTAACTCCTGAAACGTCCGCCTGGATACCTTGACGTTGTTGCGTAATCGCACGTGAAAACCGGAAGTGATTCTTGGGATGATGTTCAGTTCCTCGATGTCATGGATTGGAAGAATATGGCTGCTGTTTGTCTGAACTGGGCAGGCCGGGCACTAAAAACAGGCATAGCATGTGATGTGACTGAGTATACACTTATGTGGATACATCGAAAATTTAGTATATTTATTTATATAATATACTGATCTTTAATGACGTACTTAAAATGTACAATTCATCTGATAACTTAGAGATTTACAGACTTGTTAACCTACGACATAATTAAGACGTACAGCATAGAAAGAAAAATCTGAATAGCGACGACAGTATGATATCTTCAAACGGTCAAACGTATCCGGTGAAATAGGGCCTTCTGTCAATTCAACTCAGTTAGCCTCGGCCAAGATATGTTACGTAGACTAAAAATTTAAGTGTACGCACAAAAACGATTTAATATAAAACTGTATCTATATTTTATAGCGCGCATAGGATTTTAGCGAAATTTGGATCAAACACTTTACTGAAGCAAGTTTGGTTAAAAAAGGCGAGGAAAGTTATGCCAGCTTTGAACAATAAACTGTTTTGTTCATGCCATCTGGCCAACATCACAGTCTACCGGAAACTTTGGCAAGCTAAGCCAGCGATGGTGAACAAGCTATGAATACCATACGTCAATGTAGAGCGAGTCAAACGACCTGTATTATCCTGTGTGACGCTTACTTCTGATACTAACAGAATTTGGCTTTTGAAGCCGTGAGCATGTGAGGCTATCCACCTGCCAATTGGAGCCGCAGTGGATCAACACGTTACTGTGTTACTTTCAACATAAGTGTCGAGCGGAGCATTACCTGACGCCTTCATCGGCCGATTAACGGGAGTATAGTCTGACCCACAGCCGCCAAAGACACCTATACTGTTCTTTATGCTGACAGTTTGTTTACAACCCACGAGGCAACCTATGGCCCATCTCTATACCCAGCCCCTTTAACAAAAGCTCTTGTCCAAACGAACACAATTACCGTGGAGATTTTTGAATTCGATGAGAGCTTCAGTCATAGGATATATACAACCCAAAGGATATGTATGTATAGATTTCCTCCACCTGAAAATTCATTTCATCCTTCAGAATAGCGAGAAAAACGTCACATATTTTCTACGTCTACGGGACTTTAGTTTTATTAACCAGCCCCAAGAAGTTTGTTTATGAATTCCTGCTAAAAAAAGACAATGCTTCTCACAAGATTTCAGCCACGTGACAAAAGTTTCAGATGTGAAGTGTTCATTGCCGGATATGTTTGGCCGACATATGAAAGCCATGGCTTCGTTATACTTCTGTCTGCAATAATGCAACTAATCAAAAGCTTTGGGTTTCACCAATGGTCCACCCCACAAAATCTTCCCACAGATCACAGCTGAAAGATTTATTTTATTAAAAAGCAAGTAATCTACAGCGATTTTTATATAAAACCACGAAAACGTCCTCGCCAGAGCTGTCGATCGGTTCTGGTCTTCTATGCCCTATTTTCAAAGGTGCATTAGCTAGCAAGTGCCGGTATTAAGTCATATTATATATTTACGACAGGAACATCATGCAGATTACATACACAAGGATGAACAGAAACACAGAAACACAGGCAGATTGTCTACGAAGATGAACAGAAACATAGAAACAGCATGCAGATTGTCTACGAAGATGGACAAAAACATAGAAACAGCATGCAGATTGTCTACGAAGATGAACAGAAACATAGAGACAACATGTATATTGTTCACGAAGATGAACAGAAACACAGCAACAACATGTAGATTGTTTACGAAGATGAACAGAAACATAGAAACAGCATTCAGATTGTCTACGAAGATGAACAGAAACATAGAAACAACATGTAGATTGTCTACGAGGATGAACAAAAACACAGCAACAACATGTAGACTGTCTACGAAGACGAACAGAAGATGAACAGAAACATAGAAACAGCATGCTGCTTGTTTACGAAGATGAACAGAAACAGAAACATGTAGATTGTCTACGAAGATGAACAGAAACATAACAACAACATGTAGATTGTCTACGACGATAAACAAAAACACAGCAACAACATGTAGATTGTCTACGAAGATGATCAGAAACACAGAAACGACATGCAGATTGTCTACGAAGACGAACAGAAACATATACACAACATGCAGATTGTTTTCGAAGATGTCCAAAAACATAGAAACAGCATGCAGATTGTGTACGAAGATGAACAGAAACATAGAAACAACGTAGATTGTGTACGAAGATGAACAGAAACATAGAAACAACATGCAGATTGTTTATGAAGATGAAAAAACATAGAAACAGCATGCAGATTGTCTACGAAGATGAACAGAAACAGAGAAACAACATGCAGATTGTCTACGAAGATGAACAAAAACATAGAAACAGCATGCAGATTGTCTACGAAGATGGACAAAAACATAGAAACAGCATGCAGATTGTTTACGAAGATGAACAGAAATATAGAGACAACATGTGTATTGTTCACGAAGATGAACAGAAACACAGCAACAACATGTAGATTGTTTACGAAGATGAACAGAAACATAGAAACAACATGTAGATTGTCTACGAGGATGAACAAAAACACAGCAACAACATGTAGACTGTCTACGAAGACGAACAGAAGATGAACAGAAACATAGAAACAGCATGCTGCTTGTTTACGAAGATGAACAGAAACAGAAACATGTAGATTGTCTACGAAGATGAACAGAAACATAGCAACAACATGTAGATTGTCTACGACGATAAACAAAAACACAGCAACAACATGTAGATTGTCTACGAAGATGATCAGAAACACAGAAACGACATGCAGATTGTCTACGAAGATGAACAGAAACATAGAAACAACATGTAGATTGTCTACAAAGATGAACAGAAACATAGAAACAACATGCAGATTATTTATGAAGATGAAAAAAACATAGAAACAGCATGCAGATTGTCTACGAAGATGAACAGAAACAGAGAAACAACACGTAGATTGTCTACGAAGATGAACAGAAACATAGAAACAGCATGCAGATTGTCTACGAAGATAAACAGAAACATAGAAACAGCATGTAGACTGTCTACGAAGATGAACAGAAACATAGAAAGAGCATGTGGATTGTCTACGAAGATGAACAGAAACAGAGAAACAACACGCAGATTGTCTACGAAGATGAACAAAAACACAGCAACAACATGCAGATTGTCTACGACGATGAACAGAAACATAGAAACAACATGCAGATTGTTTACGAAGATGAACAAAAACACAGAAACAACATGCAGATTGTTTTCGAAGATGAACAGAAACATAGAAACAACGTAGATTGTGTACGAAGATGAACAGAAAGATAGAAACAACATGCAGATTGTTTTCGAAGATGAACAGAAACATAGAAACAACATGTATGTTGTATACGAAGATAAACACAAACATAGAAACAGCATGCAGATTGTCTACGAAGATGAACAAAAACATATAGAATCCAAAATGCAGACTTCCTACGAAGATGGACAGAAACATATAGAAAGCAAAATAAATTGCCTATGAAGATGGACAGAAGCATAGAAACATAGAAACCAATATTCAGACTGCCTGCAGAGATGGACAGAAACCTATAGAAACCAAAATGCACACTTCCTACGAAGATGTACAGAAACATATAGAAAGCAAAATAAATTGTCTATGAAGATGGACAGAAGCATAGAAACATAGACACCCATATTCAGATTGCCTACAAAGATGGACAAAAACATATAGAAACCAAAATGCAGACTTCCTACGAAGATGGACAGAAACATAGAAACCAACAAGCAGACTATCTATGAAGATGGGTAGAAACATACAACCGTACGACACCAATCAATCAATCAATCAATCCGGTTAAAAGCAGTTTCTTAACATTTTTGTACAGGTTAGACTGTACGATATGTTTTTGACAATCATGGGATAAACCGCATTCTTCAGTCCGTAAAATCTTTCCTTCAAAACTGGTGTCTGTTTATGAGAGAAATTGTTGAGGGTCTGCGAGCATGTGTGAATCACCAATTTGCTCATGAAACGGAATGTCCCATTAAACGGAATCAATTATGCGAGTATGTGTGTCGATTGCTAGCAGATCCAATCCAAAGGTGAAAAATGACACCAAATATTTCCTAAGAATTTACTTATGTACCAATATGGAGAGTATACAGATTGTCTAGCTCATTCTAGGAGCTATACAACACACTAAAAAAAAAACATATTTTTCTTTGCCAGTAAACATGGAATTATGGGATAAATATGTGCTAAAATGTGTATAAGTTTAGCAAATAGCGGGTATACTATTTTGCTATGAAGATGTGGACTGCATGGTCCCAGACAGGATAAAGCATGTGGCGAGCAGACGACAGCCATCACTGACACGTGCCTGGTTACAAATTGCACACAGCAGACGACATAGTGAAACGAACACGTCTGCGAGCAGGCGGGTCGCTTGTTGCTGAGCCAGTCAGGCTGACTGCAAGTTCTATACGTCAGGCCGTCATATTGTACCAATGTTTCGACGAGGAAGAAGGCGATAGGGAATTCGAGAAAACAAACAAAGTTGATATACTCACAAAGCACGGGAACACATGGCCAAAATACCTACCCTTTGAGCTATGAGTTTTTCGGCTCGCCTTTCAGCCTCCTCTGTAGGAGAGATATCAGACAAATTAAAGGTGTCCAAATAAACATTAAAGGATTGAACTTTCACACATGACAACACTATCCCCCAGGAGATACGCATGGAATGGTGATTGCCCCTCGAGAGTGGCAGGGCGGAGGGACAAGGGTCGGGCCTGGCAAGACTCGGGGAGGAAGGCGTATTAGGAGTTGATTGTTAGTCTTCGCCATGTGGGACTAGAGGTAATCTGATTCAAGAAATCCCCCTGGGATCAAGATGCAAAACGCTCTGTAAACAAACATCACACTTTTCCAGTATATTTTTCAGGACCGCGAACATGGATCCTAACGATATTTTTGTACTTTCTGAATGTAGATAAGTATTTTGTAATGTACTTATCTTGGCTTACTAGGTATATGATCTTACCAACAGATGTCCCACCCCGAATAAAAGCGGGCTACACTGTCGTTTTTCGAGCACAAGGTGCTAAATACAAGCTTTGCAGAAGTACATGCAGTTATCAACGTCATAATCAGTACTCGCAATCATTCTATGTTCATGTAATACAGTTATCGAGGGTCAATATTATCAACTTGTCTGTTCACGAGATAATCGCGCCATTCTCAGCATTTAAATAACGGAGACACGTGACATGGAAAAATTGTGTTCAGAATGATTTTAAATCTGGGAAAGTAGGCGAAAGAAGGAAAAAAAATATGTATATATAAACGAGGTATATATATATATATATATATATATATATATATATATATATATATATATATATATATATATATATATATATATATATATATATATAGTGAAGTTTCTCTTCACTTTAAGATATAAACATCCTGATGTACTCTACATTGAGGTGATGGGTGGAATTTTCAATATGAAACTGTCAACTTCTATTCGCCAAATGATACATGCAGGTATTTGGACTGTGAGAGAATTTCATCACGATGTATTTTAGAAAATGCTTTTCAACGTAATTGAAACGTTCAAACTTTGTGAATTCAGTTTCATAGAAGTACAAGTTGACTGCTGAATATATACTTATCCTATTGTTACAGGGATAGCATCTGTGTCAGAATTGGAAACTTGGAACGTAATACTAAAATCTAAAACTAACACTCTTCTCCGTGCATCTTGAATATGCAACAAAAATTGACATAAACTGACAACCAGCAATCAAAATGATTTCAGTGCGACGAGGGTAAGACGGTTCAGGATGGGGTAAAACGTGTAGGGTAGGTGGGTGGGGTAAGGGGTCTTAAAGAGTATAAGATTGTTTAAAGCTTAAACTAGCGGGTTTGTAGGGAGTTAGATATAAACCCACGTCATGGATTAGTACATACGGCTTAGATAACAGCATTTTATATAATATGAGCAGCGAGAATGAAGTGTTCAGTTATACCCCATAGTTACACATTCACATATAAATGTGCAAATGATACTCAAATTATCTTTACTTTATTACGTATTCTTCCTTTTTTGTACAAATTTAATATTCAATATTGAAAAATTAAAACTCATCATGAAATATATCTCTCTCTAACACTGGATTTATGAATCACCCTGCCAAAGCCAGGCCGAGATCACAAGATCAACTTCATACGAGGTTTACTCTTTCTCTTTACAAATTTCTGTCAGGGCCAAGTGAGCATATCAATTAGGGTGAAATGAGCGTAGCCTTGCGCAAGTTTAGACTCTCCCACAAAATCCGACACTGAACTTAAGATTGAATTCATTTCAGAGTGTTCAATATTGTAACGTAAGGAATTTAATATATACAGTTATTTTAACTATGGTTTTCATTTTTCCCAATGGTGTTGATTATGTCGATTGTAGATTTCTTTTCCTTAACAAAAACAAACTGTCTGAGGCGAAATACCACACATATTTTACCAATGTTGACTTGCATAGTTTTACCCATACCTCTCTGAATACACACCTTTGACCATTTCTTTGAATTCTTTCAGCATGACCTCCTGTGTGATGACGGTTCCCGGCGGGCCGGGCGGGCCAGGGGGCCCAGGGGGACCTCGTGGGCCGGGTAAACCACGCTGTAACAAGGTCAAAGTTAAGAAGATCATTGAAACGATGTTTATTCAACACGTGGAAACTCTTCCGGAGAAAATGTCGTTTCGTGTCCAAGCTGGAGAATGCTCACTGTTTTACGTCTCAATTAAAGTAAAAGAAAGGTAAAATATGAAGTAAGGTTCTTTATAAAGACAACTGAAAACTATGAGGAAAAATAGTTTCATTTATTTTTTCAGATGTTTGTGAGACTGTTGAAATGCATTCAAATATTTGAAAACTATGGTGGGCCTTATGAGCCACACTGTCGGTATCTAGGAACACTGACGTCACATCACCTATTTCCTGATGTTCACCAGAAGGAAAAAAAAATTGGGGAATATTATTTCAGCGATCTTTCAATCATGAGTAAATCGAGTTTTTCGATACAGTGTGGTGACTGGAGTTGGATAAACTTCCTGTGACGTCAGAGCTCCTAACCTCTGATAGTACGGTCCATACAGCACACCTTATAAGTCAGATGTTTGAGCGCCTTTAACTCTTTTCACACAAAATGTAAAAAAAAATAAATAAAGTATATTTATGCATAATTTTAAGCGGTCTTCTTAGTGATGCCTACTTTTATATTTAGAGGTCTTTTCCTTTGAAACGACAATACTTGTTCACAGTTTTATTGTACTTAATTAACCTTTCCGTCAACTAACCGCTCATCCACACCCCCATCTCAAGATTAACGTGGGTAAGGAAAAAATAATATTTCACGAAATCAATAAATTTGCAACATGATTGTTCTAACTAAAAATATATTATGTGTATTTATAGTTGTGGGCGAAGCAATCCCTACGATTTCCCTTTTATTTCATTATTCGTTAAGTACCAACAACATTCTATAGCTATTCTTTCACTTTCACATGGGGCCTGCGACATCTGAGGCAATTTAGTTTTGAAATGTTAATTATACATTTAAAGCAAATGATGAAGGTCTGCATTTATAGCAACACACAGCACATTTTATTTTTAATTTATTTCAAAATGAGTGGTCAGCATATAAAGCGAAGAAGAGTGCACCGAATTCGAACTCTTGAGTATATATATATATGTATATATATATACAAAAGCAATAAGCTACCCTTTCTGTGATATAAATAATAAAAGAGCGTGCACTGAAGCCACTATACATAATACGCGACACTCCTTGGGGCTTTGATCTCTACTATATATATATACCATCGAAGTATCTGTTTTCACGACGCACTTGCATGTCCTGTTATTCTAATATTCAGAATAAATAGCAAAATACAGACAGTTTATTTACAGACGCATTCGTATTTGTAACAAAGACTAGTTGGTGGTGGCAATGGCTTACACGTCCGGGTAAGCACATTGTCTGTCATTTAGTGCGTGTAAATAAAGGTATTGTACATTGGAGCAGGCCTAATTACCAACAGATATCATATCTGGGTGACATGATGTAAAACACATGCATGCTTTAAAGTGCAATCAGTGTGAATACTACACCCTGAGCGTAGTTATTTTGGGCGGTTACTATAGAAATGATCACACATCCAGGTAATACTATTTAAACACCTCAATCAATCGATGAAGTCAGAAATAAAGCAACCAGACAATTAATCAATTTATTTATTTAATTGGAGTGTTCGCCATACTCAAGAATTTTTCGCTTACGTCACGTCGCCAAGCATTATGGTGGGAGGAAAGCGGGGAGAGCCTGAGAGAAACCTACGACCATCCGCAGGTTGTCAGCGGACCTTCCGCGGCAGGATCGCAGAGGAAGCCAGCATGAGCTGGATCTGAACTTACAACGATCGCATTGGTGAGAGGTTCCTGATGGTACTTTTTGCGAACTCAGTGACGATAACTACTTGGCAACGGAGGCCAACGAATCTCACCAATTCTTCCATCGGTACCTGTAAAAAGGTCTCTATACTCACCAACGATTTCTTCTTCTTTTCTCTGTTTTTGTTTTGGTGTTTTCGATTGCTGCGATTTGAATGACGAACGAAAGCAAACCAGCTGCCCTGAGGATCAACGCGTCTTGGTACTGGAGCCTCGTTCTGGAATAGACGTACGAAATTACTTATTCACTTTATAGGAACAAAAAGAACTCAAAAAAGACGATAAAATTCAAGAACCCCACACGTATACTTACAATGTATTACAGAATACCTGGCACTACTGGTAGAACCAAAATATCATAGAGTCAGATGTTGTAATGTCCTCCATGAGGGCCGTCTATTTATTTATTTGTTTATTTTATTGTCGGTAAGATCGGTATACAAGAATATACAAACAACAGGCTAGGAATGCGGGCCACGGTGAAGTGACTATAAGGCGCTTGCCTTTCAATAGCTAGGACACTCGAGATGCGGGTTCAAAACCAGTATTTGACAAGGATTTTTTGCCTGCTTTGGTGACAATAAGCGATTGACGGCCCTCGAGTGGCCGTTTGTACAGTCTCACGTTCGGTGAAGACCACTGGTCTTCCACCAATATAGTGTGCATGTCTATATACTTGAAAGTTCGTCAGTAACTTGCCAAAGATCATTGGTTTTCTCCGGTGACTCCCATTTCCTCCATCTATAATACAGACCGCTATCGTATACTTGAAAATTTCTTGAGTATGGCGTTGAACAACTGTCAGATATATTTAATGATTGCGTAGCTTGTGCCCGTTTATATACTGTATGCATTTTGTTATACATCATATAATATTTTTACTAAATATATCTGACGACAGTTTTGTGGTTTTCGAGAAGATACCATGGCAAAACACCACAAAAGATACCTATATAAAATAGCAACTTGTGAGCCAACAGAAGGTGTTTTTGAACCACTTGATCCTGTTGGACTTCAACGAAACGGCTAATGGGTCCTTCTGGCATCCGGCTATCGTGACACGTGGCTTGGAACACTCTCGGGATACAGTGAGGTGTACAGTGCACCGGATGACCTCTCTAAAATTCCCACTTGATTAAGCATGACCCCGGAACGTGCCAAACAAGCAGATGGAAACAGTTTAGCTGCTGCCATTTTGATCATCCGGAAATGCTCAAGTGTCTATAAAACCGATCTGCGCCATCAAGTTCTATCTTGGATGTCAACGAAAGTACATCCCTGGGGTTCTATATGTTGGCATCCCTGGACGTTTATAGCATCGACTTCATATAAATAAAAAGACGATTGCCCGCCCTTAGGTTGAAATAGTGTTTAGTGAACAAGTAGCCTAAAGGGAATTCTTTTTATAGTTACAAAAACGTGGAATTAAGTTTATAATACGACTGTATCCCTCAAACAGGTGTTCCTCTCCATTCGAGGTAATTAACTGGCCTAACCCCTTATACTATCACTTACTTACATGCCCCTGCATATTCCAATATCAATCATAATAATGGCGTCTGTGTTCTATCATTCCTATTTTTTTAATAAAATGGCACTTGTTTCTAGGAATTTGCAGAATGTTACGAGGTTCATTAAGAGACTGGATTGGCGCTACTTGACCTATTGCCTACTTCATGCACCCTGACAGGTATGGGGATCGTCCATCTCTGTTCATTCCAATTTTACTCCCCACTTTAGTATGTCAGCCAACGTGTCCTGGCTGTACACCAAAAGTGGGGCAAACCGTACAATTCTCACTTACTTGGTCCATGCTTTGCTTAGCTTCACACTTCCCATTTACAAACTCATCCAAACTCATCTTGGCCAAACAAACTTGACACTTACATAACCACCAATATCCCCGTATGCGCCATATGTAACTCACTATTGGGGATACCTTTTTCCAGACTACTTCGAATGGCCTTCCTTGGCCTATAGTGGTTAGCGTGCTCGTTCAACGTAATGACTCAAGAGCCTCTCTCGCGCTGTGAGTTCGAGCTCAGTTTATGCAGACTTTATTTCCGATCGTATGTGGGAAGGTATGCCAGCAACCTCGGTTTCCTCCGGGTTCTACCCAGCTTCCTCCCACCATAATGCTGGATGCCGTCGTACAAGTGAAATATTCTTGAGTACGGTGTGAAATACCATTCAGATAATAAATAAATATGTTTATTGATGTTGCAGTCATTGCTGTATAAAACTAAGTTCCAATTTAAACATTGATTAGGCTGGGCAGATTATACACCAAATCCATGTTTGTTAATCAATTATTCCAAGATTAGCGATACAATTTAGAATCATGACATATTATAATTTTATCAGTATGAATATTCGCGTGATGACAATGAGCAACTTTATCGCAAGCGTTTATATCATCTGTGCATAAATGGGCTCGAAACGGCTCGAAGTCAGACCGAACAAACTTTATCAGCAATCCTGGTGCTACCAATAACTAATGCTAAAATGCAGTTATAAAGGCCAAGTACAGATCTGAGGGGTACCAGTATAATACGACTGGGCGGGTTGTCGTGCTTGGTGTCTTCGACACAGCATTTGACTGAGGCAGCAGCATAGATATGACAGCATATGAACGGGCAGATACAACGTTAGGAAATTACGCAATTTTCTAGGCAGCTGTATAATCAATCGATTAATGAATTAATCTAGTGCTTGATTACGGTTTACGAGAATCAGTGTGAATTAAGGCCACTGTATCGACTTAAAAGGTCCGGTCATACTACTATATATGTACTGTAAAGAAAGATAAGATAAACAAAGTTCCAGACTGAGATTTTCAGAATGATAAGATTCCCAGGGGCCTCGTGCTCAAAGGGATCTTACCTTAAGTTGACTTTAACTATCATGGGAAGATATGTGTCTAACATGTTTGCCATGGTAGTTACAGTCAAATTACGACGATGGATCTGTGCAAGCGGCCCTGCAAAATAGTGGGCCGTTTTGGGGGTGCAGAGGTGGAAAAAATATCGTGTTCACGCACTCCTTTTATAGGGTAAATATGTATTAGAGTATCTAAGTGTGAACTCGACATCAAAGCTTTCACGGAATAAGCTGGCTGTCGGTACATGTACCATAAATTTATATTTATCTTTAACATGGATTACCATATATGGTAGCTATATTAACGAACTTAGTCTACCATGATTACCATGTATGGTAGTTATATTAAAGAACTTAATCTACCATGATTAACATGTATGGTAGTTATATTAACGAACTTAGTCTACCATGATTAACATGTATGGTAGTTATATTAACGAACTTAGTCTACCATGATTACCATGTATGGTAGTTATATTAAAGAACTTAATCTACCATGATTAACATGTATGGTAGTTATATTAACGAACTTAGTCTACCATGATTAACATGTATGGTAGTTATATTAACGAACTTAGTCTACCATGATTACCATGTATGGTAGTTATATTAAAGAACTTAATCTACCATGATTAACATGTATGGTAGTTATATTAACGAACTTAGTCTACCATGATTACCATGTATGGTAGTTATATTAAAGAACTTAATCTACCATGATTAACATGTATGGTAGTTATATTAACGAACTTAGTCTACCTTGATTACCATGTATGGTAGTTATATTAACGAACTTAGTCTACCTTGATTACGATGTATACTAGTTATATTAACAAACTTATTCTACCATAACTTTGTGGAACAAGGATCGTGATGTAGTTCCTCATCAAATCCGTGTCCAAAATTTTTTTAATTTTTAATTTATCAAAAATTGTTTTGATTTACAAGAAAAAGACGGTTACACAGATTATACGGCAGATTTTTTTGCAAAAACTCGATCAGCCCAAGTCCAATCAAACTGATGCTTTTATTTTAGAATAGCCCAAATACAATTATCTTGCACAAATTATCAACCTCGTCTGAGCACGAGTGACACGGTAAAATCGGTAAATTTTCTAAAATGTAGTTATAACTTTTTAAGCTTAAGAATCATTTTTACACTATAAATAGTGCAGGTACGAGTCGGATATTTACTGAAGGCAATAATTTGAGCTATCCTCGATAAACACAGAAAATTTGATTTGATTAGCTACTGTGGATTTTTTGCCCAACAAAATCTTCAGTATAGCCTCTTAATTTAATTTTTAAAAAATTACACCGGTGAATTTTATACCATTACTAGTTTCTGTAATGTTATGTTTTCAATGCGCTTATGGCGATAAACTCGTTGAAAAATGTCAGTAATTATTTCGTTTCCCAAACATGGCGTTGTTGGCCGATTATAATGCAGGATAAATCCCGATAATACTCCGTGTAAAGTAGGGCTTCGGGGTCTGGGTTTCCTCTTCAATGGTGACGAAGCAGAACATTTCCCGGGGGTGGGGGTGTCGGGGAAGGAGGAGGAGGCCAGAGGGAAGCGGCAAGCCTACACAGTCGTTAGGTCGTCTTCAGCTAGCCTGATATCAATTTGGTTTAATTATGAGCAGCTCGCAACTTGATGAATGAAGGAGTCTGTTATTAGAACCCGCTGAATAAACGGATTTCCCGGCAAGCCCTGTAAACATGGCGGCCACACCTCGCCTGATCTATCCGAAATCTCACTAATCTAGCTCCAGCCAAATTCCCAAATTAAACGGCCTCTTAAAAACAAACTGCCTTCCCCACCTAGGAGCTTTTTCGCTAATCACTAAACAAGCGCTGTGGATCGCAATCCTCACGAACCGTTTCTGTGATCGGCTAGTGAGGGGAATCTTAAGATCACGGCAGACTTCCGACAACGTCTCAAAAGAGCTCTCTATTAGCTACTGGCGGTGTTTACGAAAACACTCGCTTTACACCATATACCATAAACATTTGGCCGCCAGTGGGATAAATATTTTTACTTACTGCCATGTTTTTTTAACAGAGAACGAGTCCGTACGGGAAAGTGTCTTTTAATTGGCTTAGCGTAAGGGTTAAGTGTACTGAAGTTAATCTTACATGAAAATATTGTACGTAATAGCTTAGCGAGATGATTTCTCCTGTTGTATATTTTCTGCGTAATAACCATCAAAATCAAAACAGTATAACCGCTCACAATTAGCTAATAGAAATACGGTTACGGGAAGTGAAAAATTATGTATAAAACTACAGCAGCGACGACACTGTGACAGTGGGCAAATTGTCACACCTCCGTCTTCAGTTTTCCTTAGTTAGGGTTTTATTCTATAAATGCCAATATAAATGCTTAAAAATTGGCAACTTACACAACTTCTTAAGTTGAATCCGGTAAAATATAATTGCAGGGATGTTGATCAAAAACGTTATGTGTCACTTGTCTAGAACTGCCCGAAAAGCTGTGTTGTCCTCACATGTGACAAATAATATAAGATGAAAACATTGCAAAGGGAGATACAATGGCGGCTCTGAAAGCAACATGGAACAAAATTGCATGGGTCAAAAACGACTAAGCAAAATGTTTTGCCAACTTTAAATGTAGTAAATTCAGACAAAAAAGATTGGGTCATTGTTCGAAGAAATCTCAGCTCTTGCATGTGATAATCTAATCCAAGACTGTCAAGGGCATTTAGAAAATGGCTTTACCATGTTGAGAGAGTTTTTTAAATTACCCTTACTTGGACAGCTATATAGCGAAGGGACAAGTTATTTCTCCAAAACTAGTGTATCCCAGTTATTCCATCAGACGACTAAGTTTTTAAAGTTTTACAATGAGTATACTTCTGTTGTCAGCAAATATGGACAGAGCGTCCAGAATCTCTGGCACTCTGCGTCATAATATTGTCTAATTCAGCTTTACCAAGGGTTATATATAGGAGCATTATATTCATCGTTTTGAATTAGATCGCCACGCTGGATATATGAACAGTAGCAATCAAAGCGCAACTCAGATACATATTTTAGTATCCACAATTTGTATACTAGAATGGTACGCTATTTTAGGACCGATTTCACACATTTGCCTAGAAAGTACATTGCGTCTTTCCAACATCATTGAAAACTGTTCACTGTTTCTCTTTATATGATTCCGTTCTAATTTCGTACTTAGTATACTGTCTTACTTCTTTGGTGGTTTATGTTAAACGTCGTTTTGAGAAAAGGCCTTGCGATTATTGACCTGGAACGTCCATATTGGATGACGACTGGTATACGAACGTGTGTTCGCATGATACGCATGATAATCTGGAAACGTTACTCGTACAAAGTTTTGCTTATCTAGCAAACATTCGCATATTATTTATTTGCTGATAAATCGACGTCTGTTAAGCTAATAAAAACAGGGCATAAAATTCCAAACTGCAGACCATGCCCTTGCCACGATACAGTTGCCAATATCATTCATGCATTGATTCTAAGCCATAAAGACGTATGGAATTAATAAAATTGTTTCGGTATGAGGCAAAGTGAAATCACTCGGGAGTCTTTATTGATGTTGTAAAGGTAATTAAGCCTAATCTCCAAGTTATAAATTTTATTTACTTTCACACAATAATAGCTTGCATGTCGATATTGATTTTGACACATGTATACATTTATACTTTTATCACAAGGGCTCATACAATGTCTTGATACAATTTATTTATTTATTTGATTTGTGCTTTACGCCGTTCTCAAGGATATTTCACTTATATGACGGCGGTCAGTATTATGGTGAGAGGAAACCGGGCAGAACCCATGGGAAACCAGCGACCATCCGCAGGTTGCTGCAAGATCTTCCCACCTACGGCCCCTTTTAATGGGTATGCTAATGGATATAACAACATACAAAATAGCCAAAGAACCAACATTGCCTTATTTCAATGGATCTAATGTTTCATTCATGTGGTTTGAGTGTGGACAGCGTTCTATGAATAAATACCCGGTCCGCAGCTTGTGTCTATTTCTGATATGTATACACACGTATGTCTAGCCCTGACACGAGAGTTACAAATCCAGTTAAACAGCTATGAATGAAGAATATCACACCCAAGCGCTGGATTTCAAGAGAGCAAATATGTACTTATAGTCGAAACTTGCTCGTTCCTCGCTCGCCGTGCGCCTACATCATACCGCCGCCTAATTCGCGGAAGCAGAACGCTTGTCGCCGATCGTGCGGGCTCGGAAGTACCAGCCGGAGGTGTTTGCTATCACACCTCTACACGTAGAATCACCAACGAGTTTAAGGTTTGTTTGCGGCTAACGCTACAATACGTGAACCCCCATAAAAGACAACATGCGACATTTAACAAAGCATTACCATTTAGCACTGGAGTGACAGCATCTAAAGGTGTTTTGGATCTGGCCTGATAAGCCTTATCGCATGTAATTACCCATGACATTCCGCACCTATTGTGTTCGTGATAGCGAGCTGATGCGAAGCGGCGACTAGAGGTGCGTGTCACCTCACTGCCCTCAGATCCTCAGTCACACACTTAACTGAGGAAACCAGGTTTGCACAAGGGTTAGGCGTACGAGATAGGAGATATGAGCTAGTTGATAAATTTGCAAGATATATAATAGCAAATCCAAGGCATTACAATGAACGTAGATATAATTTACCTAATTGATGAGTATTTCCATCATGATTAAGCATCAAAGCAAAAACAGAGATATCTGAAACTAAGTAACAAATTCTGCCCTACACGCAATCTGAGATAACCATATCTGCCCTGTACGAGAGTTGAGATCACATTATCTGCCTTACACGCGAGCTGAGAAATCCATATCAGCTCCGCACGTGCTCGGACTTCAGAGATTAATTTACCAGTGAGAGCGTTCCATTTTTAAATTATTCGTTGAAATCAAGATTATTTCAATTACAAATACCACGCCAAATTCAAGGTAAAGGCGGGAAAAAAAGCACCGAAGGTCAGCCTGGAACACGGGCTGACATAAGGTATTAGCTTACGAACTGGATGCCCCAGTGCACTGCTTTCTTGGTCATGTGTGTGGATTGACTGTGATGTCTTTTCTTCAACAACAAGCCAGGGATTCAAAGAATTTACGCACAATGTGTGCGACGCAAACTACTTTTAAAAAGCCAATTCCTCGTTTGGAAATTTGCAATTTTTGAAAACAAATTGTATGAAAACAAGTAAATACATGCAAATGCTTTATGTAAACAACATGTTATAAATATTAGACGAATCAGTACAGGACTATGACTTGTATATCTTTTGGCAGTCCTGAAGACGAGGACAGGCTGTATTTAGGCATTACGATTACGGCTGACTTTTAGCGAATGAAATGGCCGTGAACACCACACAGTGTTGTTTCAGTACTAAGCGGAAAACGAGATTTCGCACCTTGAAGAATGCGAGTGTGTCAATAGAAAGAATATTTCAAGTATTCTCTCAAGCTCAACTCGTTAGTGTGCTCATTATAAAGTAACTGTGTAATAACAACAACTTGCAACTCGTAAGTAAACGGTATGCAAATTACATGTATACTTGACATACATTGTATGGAAGTTTGCATATCTCCACCCCTGTCTTTGGGTCGCCGGCGTGAACCATTTCGACGCCCGAGGAACAGCGTGCAAACACCAAACAATGCTTTTAGTCCGTTGCGGACCCTTGGAGACATGGAGAATGTAAACAAACTTGTAAAATACACTCAAACACCATCGTACTAACCGCCATCGTGAAAGTGAAAAGTTCTTAAGTATGGCATTGAAGAACAATCCAAACACCACACATGTATCAACTTTACACACTTGCAGAATCAAAGAAGATCAAAAGAAGTTTACACATGAATGAATGGATCTCTTTAATTGAAACTCTTCCGTGTTTGGTTAGGGTTTAATTGGGGAATCACTTCAGCGTCATGGGTGGCTGACGAGCACTTAAATTCTGATTTATTTCGCCATTCAGCTGCAAATGCTCTTTGTTACACATTGGCAGTGGGGTTGTTTTGTTGGTGCGTCCCAAAATAAAACATGTCTTATACACATCCCAGAAAATGCTTGAAGTACACATTCTCAACCATTCATATCATAGTCAACTCTTTCCACCAATTCTAGAACGGAAAGATCAAATGTCTAACATTCCTCGCAATAAAGGACCGAGATATTGGAAAGTAACGAACTGATTTGATTTTGTTTTTTGTGCACTCACCTACTTCCTCTGTTATACACTTATTTTATTCTATATTATTATTTTTATTATTTTATTTTTTTATCAAATAAATAAATAAATAAATCACTGGCATCTGGCAGCAAGTTACTGACGATCGTTCCCACTTGTGACGTACAGACAAGTGCAAGACAAGTGGTTTTCGACAAGCCTAGTATAAAAAACCCGATGGAGTAAAACCAGAACAGCGTGGACAGTGTGATAGTTGGCAAATGGTCACACGTAACAGGTGAAATACAGCCTCTTGTCAGTTTACGTCATTTAGGGTTTTATTCTAACTATTGATGTAAGCGCTTAAGCACACGTCCGCTATAACACCATAGTTTAAGCATTAGGTTTAAAATACATATACAGTGACGTTAAGAGCGTACAAATTTCCCTTTCTAAGACGGGGATTGAACTGCCACTGCTTGAGTGCCCACGACTGATCGAAAGTCTTGCATCTTACTTCTGAGTCACTACCGTTTCTGTTAGCTGGTAGAAAGCTACTATATCAGCTTACAGGCAAACATGTACAACTCGAGGCATCTTTTCTATGGGTGCAAGCCAAATCGATTCATCTGTAAATACAGGAAAATGTTTGTAACACATTTTGAAACGCAGCTTTGGATATGGTGACGCGCGATTTGGATATGGTGACATGAGATTTAGACATGGTGACACGCGATTTGGATATGGTGACACGAGATTTGGATATGGTGACACGCGATTTGGATATGGTGATGGGCGATTCGGATATGGTGACACGAGGTGTGGATATGGTGACAGGCGATTTGGATATGGTGACATGAGATTTGGATATGGTGACATGAGATGTGGATATGGTGACACGCGATTTGGATATGGTGACATGAGATTTGGATATGGTGACATGAGTTTGGATATGGTGACACGCGATTTGGATATGGTGACACGTGATTTGGATATGGTGATGGGCGATTCGGATATGGTGACATGAGATTTGGATATGGTGACACGCGATTTGGATATGGTGACATGAGATTTGGATATGGTGACACGCGATTTGGATATGGTGACACGAGATTTGGATATGGTGATGGGCGATTCGGATATGGTGACACGAGGTGTGGATATGGTGACAGGAGATTTGGATATGGTGACATGAGATTTGGATATGGTGACATGAGATGTGGATATGGTGACACGCGATTTGGATATGGTGACATGAGATTTGGATATGGTGACATGGGATTTGGATATGGTGACATGAGTTTGGATATGGTGACACGCGATTTGGATATGGTGACACGTGATTTGGATATGGTGACAGGCGATTCGGATATGGTGACATGAGATTTGGATATGGTGACACGCGATTTGGATATGGTGACATGAGATTTGGATATGGTGACACGAGATGTGGATATAGTGACACGAGAATGTCCGGTGCTGCATCTCCTTCTGATAATTAATACCACATGGTGAAGCTGGAGGGTGGATGAGGGATCGAGGGCTTGGGTTTAAAACAGGAGGCCTGTGTTAGAAAGTCTCTCGCACTTTATTACTGGCAGTTAGTGAGTCAGGCCAAGTCATGCAGTTCTGCGATGAGTGATGTCAATTGAGAATGAAAGATTTATCGGGCATAAAAGATGTCACACTGACACTGCTTTATAGGGTCACATCCTGAGGTCGTTGTCAGTGATTGGGTGATGTCATGGAGAAAAAAACTCCATTGAAAATTTCGTGAATATATCTAGTGAAGCAAATATTGTATTGGTTGCTTGAATTAACTTTATAATATAACTAGCGTGGTCAAAAAATGTTGTTTTTAACTTACATTCTTACCACACTCTATTGAAATAATTAACAACAAAACAAAAACGTGAGTCGTAATTTGCACATATGCGTGTAATTATATTAATTACTGGACAAATCTGAATGACAAAACAGGTGACAATGAATAGTTAGAGTACAAAACCCTATAACTGAGGTAAATTGATAAGAAGCAGTATATATTTCACAGGTCACATGCGACCATTTATCATATATATATATATATATATATATATATATATATATATATATATATATATATATATATATATATATATATATATATATATATATATATATATATATATATCACGCTGTCGTCGCTGATCTGGTTAACTCTCTATTATGCTGTAGTCTTTTATAAATAAAATCACAACAGGTGGCCAGAAAACTTACATTAATATTTTATCATAATTATTAGAAGTCTCCTATAGAACCATAGTTTACTTATTAGGTGATATGCGTATACACTTAAGTTAAGAGAGTACAAACTATCCCACGAAAATCTTCGGATGCTAATTATCACCAAGGCCCTCGATCGCTGAAAAAAAAAACTAGAAAAAAATCTAAAATTTTCCTTTCTAAGACCGGGATTGAACCCCCACTGTTTGGGTGCCCACGAAAAGTATTACATGTGGTTCAACATCACAAAACTCGTGTACGCTTTAAACGAGGGTACCGGGAACTAGGACAGAAAAGTATTACAGCTGGGTGTAAGAAGCAGACAGATTTTTCTTTCCGATATTTTAAACAGAAGATACGATTGATCAAAATTACTGAGCGACGACTGACATTATATGACGTCATTGCATGCCGTCACATTTGATATTTATGAAAGCTTGACAAATGCGTGAATGCTATATATGCATGGAGTGTTCTTGAAACGCTCGAGGTAAAGTTAAGGAACGATTGTCTGTATTCTGTGTAACCGACGAAGAGAACATGTTTTGTAAACAGTGCATGGTTATACGTAACACTCAGGTCTGTCGCCAACCCGCGGATTCATTGTCTACGATTTAGAAATTTCAGTTGAATTACACACCAACGCTTTTAAAATGATGACTGCATCCCTTTCCCATTAAATGGTGTTAGCCTATTTATATAGTGGCGTAAGAAACAAAAACAATGCCTTTTTCAGCGATGTTAGACAAACGGTGTCTATTAGACCAACCGTTACCTAGAAAAGTGTACAAATGAGGACACAGGCCTAAAGTTTACCATATATACAGGCAATCTTATATTTAGTACAGGAGAATATGTCGAGAGAAACTGTCGGGTAAACACGTCACCATTGGGCTATGAAAATCCAACACGTATATATCAATAAAAGTGCCTGCTGTTATGTAAGAAAACATGCATCTTCATTGCTGGAGACAATTGCTTTGGGAAAAAGTTTCCACAATTATGGGTTTATATTGGTAGCTGATTTTTTTTTATGACTGCGGGCATTGTATAATACATATTCGGCACTGGCTGATTTATACCATACGTCATGGATGAATTATACGCGATATCATCCTTAAGCTGAGAAAACACCCTGTGTTTGTTGCAATTTTCTGAATATTTTACGTATATGATACATTACGTAATTTTGCCATACAGCAAATCAATAATCTGTTGGATAGACTATCTACATGGGTATCACTCTTCTGTGCGAAGACACTGTAATGTATAACACTGTATTCAACCAGTAAATAGGTCATGTAAAATTATGCAACACATGATGTGAATACGTTACACAGAAGTCATTGAACAGCTTAGGTGGAAAGGGAGCGAGTCGTAATATAAATAAAGCTAGTAAAATGTAAGAGGAAAGCAGACAAATACGATGGAGGAAAGACCGTTCACATTCCAGTGATGACATTCAATTAAAATGTCGTAGTCCTTGAATAATTTTCAAGAGAAATGCAAATTTCGATATCTATCGTACTTCCCAACTGTCCATAGAAGCATGGTGTTCAATGCAATGAACCAGAGTAAGAACATGAATTCTTATATATACATTAGCCATGAGTTAAGTGAATTAGATAGGACAATGACAAATATGACACAGATCGCCAGATCATTATTAATTCATTATAGAATTTAAGAAACTTAGATGGAATTTGCCAGCCCCTGCCAGAGGTCCGTGGTTTCCTCCGGTTTCCTCCATGCACCTGACCGTCATTGTGTAAGAGAAACATTCCTGAGAACGGCGTTAGACACCAGTTAACCAACCAATCAATCAATCGATCAATCAATCAATCTAAATAAACAACAAATATAATCTGCCCTTACTCCATGGATACAGGAGAGTTTACATGTACGGTCGACATGAATTGTCAATCCTTACCTCGTCTTTACTGCTGATATTGGTGACTTCTTCCGGCTCATCTTCCCGCTGAATTTTCACCCCAGCGTCCAGTTTTCGCCGTCCTTTGGCGGAAGATGGCCTAAGACTGGTGAAAACGACAACAGCAAGTAACAGTACGTATCCGCCAAGTCTTGGTGGCAGTATCATCTTGACGATCAAAAGTAAAGTACAATCCGTGATAGAAGTATAGGCAAGCTATAACAACATCCTCGTGTTCTCAAACTAGACTCTGCTATAAATCGCTAGCGAAGCTCTCTGTTTCCCCAGAAATCGGGCACGAAAACAGTTAACAAATCAAAACCACTTGGTATCGTAACAAACAACTGGTTTATCTTAAGGGAACAAAGCCCAAAGTTCTGTCCTGCTGATTTCGCATTGCCAAACTTGAAAATTTCGTCGCCGTTGTTCTGACATTTGTTGAAATCCTGCGTTGCTTGACTGTTGACTCGTTAGTTTAAACTTCAAGCCACCAAGTGTCTCAAACTTTTGTATCCAAGTTTTTGATCAAAAGTAACGATTGGGTGTTGATTACTTTTCCGATCTTTCGCGCGATCGCACATGTTTGTGATCGGCAAAGCAGTGCCGGCAGAAACGCGCTGATCCAGGGGTGATCACCTTTATCTGATGTGGCGTTCCATTGAGCTCCAATTTCGTCAAATTAAATTAATACAGGGTATTGGGTTCTGATGTATTGGCCAATCAATGGTCGACAAGAAACAGCAAACGATCCACGCACAACGGTCTCATTCAAAGTATCATTGACAAATCTCTCCAGCCTTTATAGAAAAGTCCCGACCCACGAATTTATACTGGTATAGCGTTGTGGCTCTCAGCTCCGTCGTATCAAATCACAAACGATTAAAAATTATTTCTCCAGTTCGCTGAACAGGCTTTGTCCCAGATGCCGTTGAAGAAGAGATTGGAAGAACTGAAAGGTATTACCCGCTATAGTTTCTTCATATACGTGACATTATGTTACAAAAATTCCATTGAAATTTAAACGCTGTATATCGAAGCAGATCTGAAAAATGGTGTCAGTAAGTTGCCTTTTTTGCCCGTCTACCTGGGAGACAGCAGACAAAAAAACGTGTGGAATTCAAAATCCCACCATAACACTTTGTATACCTGAGATGGTGGGTTCCCGCGGGTTTGTACAAGGGTTTCGTCTGATTGCACTGAGAGGTGCCACGGGTCGTCTTCTCCCGCTGAGATCGGACTGTACCAGTGAGGGGCGGAGCGTGGGGGGAAGCGACGAGAAGTTAGCACAGGTCGCCCGAAACACTCACGGCCAGCATACCGGGGTTTTCTCTGGGGTCCCACACGGAGTATTCCTCGCACGTGGATCTTCGCAGTTTTATTGGGCTCAGCTTGCTCCGAGGCTCTCGTAGCTTCTGATAGGCTGGGTATCATCATCGCTTGCTTTACGAATATCCCTTGAGGTTCAGTACAATTCAGTTGACATTTAAAGGATTAAAGAAGAAAAACCATTATTTTTTGTGATTTTGAACAGGGTTTAAACATGAAGTCAATCAACAACACATATGCCAGCCCCCCATCCCCCATCGCTGTATGGCATGTGAACATAGCCCTGTGCAATTTCAACATATTTCAGCTTTTAAAGCCGATTACCCAACTGTGAACCAGCCTGTAATATAATAAGGCCAACATCACAACCGTTAAATCAGCAGCATTTTTTCTGAATAAAATAAAGTATGTTTAAGCATTGTTCAGTCTAGGATTGTACTGTTTTATGTCTATCGAAAAGAATCAAGTATGTATGCATGATTGGGGTTTAACGTCGTAATTAATATCATTAATATCATGCCGAAGACACCAGACATGACACCCCACCCTGCCACATTATACTGACACCGGGTCAACCAGTTGTGTTTACTTGCTCTAACCTCTTAGTGCTGAGCGCCAAGCGAGGTAACAACAAGTACCCTTTTATATGACCCGATCCATACTTGATCCCGAATCTCCGGACTCTGAGCCGGACGCCCTAACCATTAGGCCACCTAAGCGGTCTGAAGAAACGAGTTGCCAAGCCGAAAAACGATCGTTTACTACCGTTCAGTTCGATCCACATATCAAACAAATAGTTATATGGTTAGAAATGATTTTTTTTTTGGATTGGTGTTTTACGCCGTACTCAAGAATATTTCACTTATACGACGGCGGCCAGCATTATGGTGGGTGGAAACAGGGCACAGCCCGGGGGAAACCCACGACCATCCGCAGGTCATGCGGATAAAATTTGTTTATTTATTTATTTGATTGGTAGTTTACGTCGAACTCAAGAATGTTTGACTTATATACGGTCTCCATTAGGGTGAGAAAAGAAAAAAAAACAGGGCAGAGGCAGGCAGAAAACCACGACCATCCTCAGGTTATGCTGGCAGATCTATTCACGAACGGCCAGAGAGGAGGACAGCATGAGCTGGACTTGAACTCACAGCCCGCATTGCTCAATCCAAAACTGTTCAAAAGAGGCTACTAAATCATTGTTTCGCACGCTAACTACAACGCCACAGAGGCCTTTGCGGTTGATTAAGAATATCTCCAGTGTATTGTACATGCAGCTTTAATATGGTTTCTTAATTTTGAGCCTTCCTTTAATTAGCCGTTTCCCCAATCCCACTGCACCTGGTTAGATACCCGAGGGAACTCGTTATGTATTTTAGCTCTAGAAGGCGGTTTCTTAACTTTGAGCTTTCCTTTAGGTACGCGGTGGTTTAAGGAAATTTGGCATTATACTTCTATAATTATGTTGTTATTATATGGTTTCCCAAGTCTAAGACCCCCCCCCCCCCACAAACACACACATACACCCCCCACACACACCTTCTTCCCTTTAGATAAGCGACGTAACACGTCATGTATTTTAGCTAGAAGACAATTTCCCAACTTTGAACCTTCCTGAAGATACTATTACGCAACGTATAGTGGAGGAAATTTGCCTTGTACGGTAGCCCCAGTTGTATTGGGAAATAAACCAAAAAGTCAGAATTTAAAATCACTTCAATTTTTTTATTACCTAATCCAACGTCACATAGGGTGCAGGAGTCTGTGTGAGTTGCTGCTTTTTAATACCTTAACTTACTTAAATTGAAAGGAGGCCGGATTTCAGCGGGTTATAGGTCCTATGTGTAAACGTTTACCAATCAAAGGCTCAACAAACACTAAGAGCTGCAGAAATCTAAAGATTCCGTACATCCAGGATCTATTTATTTATTTATTTGATCGTAGTTTTACGTCGTACCCAAGAATATTTTTATATCCTAGATACGCACTATACAACTAAGCCATGGCCCACGCTCCACAGCGTCTACTAATGGCAAATTATAATCGTTTTGCGTGAAAGTAAGATGAAAACAGGCACAATCTTCACCTGGAAATTTGGATTACCGGTAAAAAATTATTTTGTTTACTTATATTTATTTGATTAAATTTCAACACTCCAACCAAGAATTTTTCTCATAAAGAAGGGCTATATCAATGCAGAAAAATTTTTGGTTTTACATTTGGAGATTTCCACTGCCGTGATTTATTTGCTTACTTTTAACACTGCCATGGTATATTTGTTTACTTTCAATGCTGCCATAATTTGTTTGCTTGCTTTCTGCACTGCCTTGATTTATTTGCTTACTTTCAACACTGCCATGGTTTATTTGTTTACTTTCAATGCTGCCATGATTTATTTGCTTACTTTCAACACTGCCACGATATATTTGTTTACTTTCAATGCTGCCATAATTTGTTTGCTTACTTTCAACACTGCCATGATTTATTTATTTACTTTCAACACTGCCATGATTTATCTGTTTACTTTCAACACTGCCATGATTTATTTGTTTACTTTCAACACTGCCACGGTATATTTGTTTACTTTCAACGCTGCCAGGATTTATTTGTTTGCTTTCAACACTACTTTCAACACGGCCATGATTTATCTGTTTACTTTCAACACTGTCATGATTTGTTTGCTTACTTTCAACACTGCCATGATTTATTTGTTTACTTTCAACACTGTCATGGCTTGCTTGATTACTTTCAACACAGTGATGATTTGTTTGCTTTCTTTCAACACTACCATGGTAAATTTGTTTACTTTCAACACTGCCATGGCTTGTTTGCTTGCTTTCTGCACTGCCTTGATTTATTTGCTTATTTTCAACACTGCTATGGTATATTTGTTTACTTTCAATGCTGCCATGATTTATTTGCTTACTTTCAACACTGCCACGGTATATTTGTTTAGTTTCAATGCTGCCATAATTTGTTTGCTTGCTTTCTGCACTGCCTTGATTTATTTGCTTACTTTCAACACTGCCATGGTATATTTGCTTATTTTCAACACTGCCATGGTATATCTGTTTACTTTCAACACTGCCATGATTTGTTTGCTTGCTTTCTGCACTGTCTTGATTTATTTACTTACTTTCAACACTGCCATGGTTTATTTACTTACCTTTAACACTGCCATGATTAATTTGTTTACTTTAAACACTGTCACGATTTGCCTATGTACTTTCATTTTCTCTGAGTTTAACGTTATGTCCGACACTGTTGCCATGTTTTGTTTTGTTTACTAAGGTTTCACCTTTGCCTTGATTTGTGTTGTTTCATTGAGAGTGAAAGTCCCTTTCAACACAGCCTCACGTCTCTTTCTATAATGTCATGATTTGTTCCTTTGCTTGAAGTTTGAGTTCGCTTGCAACACAGTCACATTGTGGTTCATTTTTTTTTTTGCTTTTGGAGTATAAACAGGGTTTCATCAAATTCACGATTTGTTTGTTTGCTTGCAGCTTTACGCCACTTTCAACACAGGGCCACGAGTTGTTTCTTTCCTTGTTGCTTGTTGTTTAATGTTGCTTTCATCACTGTCGCTATTTTTTTTTATTTTGCTTAAGGTCGTTTTCAACACTGTCACAAGTTGATTTGTTGATTTTTTGTTTACTTTTGTTTAACGTCTTCTTAAATGTCACGATTTGCTTGTTTGCTAGATAATGCGTTAAAATAATAATTTGTTTCTTTCCAACCAGATTCAATGGTTCTCTTGTAAAACCTTATTTAATAAAGGCATATACGTTATACGTGTATAGGCACGATAGCTTAGATTATTAAAAGTACAGTCTTTGCAGTTGCGAATTGAATTTCTGTCCTGTTACAAATTAACAGTAATAGAGTTTGAACGAATGGAAGCTTACGTCAGCTAGTATGAACTGTTGACTTGTTTGCAACAAACAAACCCAATGGGCAAGCTGGAGAAGGTTTTACCAATTCTGGGCAATGCAGTTAATATTAAGCATAGTGAGAAACCCAGCGTCTAATTTGGTATAATTAAATGTTGTGCTGACTATAATTCAATTTATTGGCAATAACAAGAACTTGACTTTTTTTTTGTTAAAGTTTCGGTGGCTGAGTACATTTTCTATTTAGCGTATCTGCGGATGAATGCAGCCTCAAGTTGTTCAACACGAATCTGTGGCAATCCGTTTCCATTGCAGTGTATCGCTGGCCTCTAGGCGAATATTGGACGCAATTTGTCGGTTAAGCGAGTTCCGATTGCTCTTATTCTCTACTTGATTAAGCCGGGGAGATGGACTAGAAGACAATTCGATCAGTATTGTCATCGACAGATTCTTGGTCACCGTTTTATGAGCTGATTTCGTGGATAGGCTGCCCTAAACTGGCTTTGTTACTCCGTCTTCGACTCTCCAGAGAGTGGAGCTGGTGCCGCCGTGTCTGGCACTCACTGCCGGACGGATTGTTGGCGAAAACAGTTATCAGCATTTCTCTATTAAGTGTTTCGACCCAATCAGCGCAGAATCATTTATTTTAGGGGAGTTATGAGGAGGCCTAGCTCTGACGGGCAGACCGCTGATCCTTAAGACTGCACACCCCACGCGCCTGGCCCAGCGCGGATTAAATGGAGCCCAACCCAAACACATGCCCCCACCCCCTTCCCCCTCCCCCGGGCAGCCTTGCGACATTTTTTAGTGTTCTCGGGTGATTTCACAGTCTTAATTAGTGACCACAAAGATGTCAAATTCACGTTCGATTTTAATGAGGATATGACGTAAATCGGCCTAACAAATGAGCCCGCCCGATATGTGGAGAGGCACATGGGTTAACATTGTGGGTCACCAGAAATTACGTGCAGATTTATAAGCTGTCTTCACGAAACTTTTCTTCTTTGTCATGTCATAAGTTTTCGCAAAAGATTTTATCTCAAACCTGACTTTCGACCTATACGATGATGTCGTTGGTGAAAAGAATTTTACCAATAGTTTAGTATGTTGTACAGCAAACATCCTGCAATTTGTTTCAATACATAATTTATTTATTTGATTTGATTGGTGTTTTACACCGTACTCAGTATACATATATATCTTATACGACGGCGGTCAGCATTATGGTGGGAGGAAACCTGACAGAGCCACGGGGAAACCCACGACCATCTGCAGGTTGCTAACAGACCTTCCCGTGTACGGCCAGAGAGAATGGGCATAAAAGGGTTCTTAACAGGTTGTCCATAGTTGTTAAATACCCGTGTATACCAAAATTCCTTCACATCGAACGACCTCATTCATGTAGTGTTTTGTAACCTTATGGTTTGGGTGTAAATAACTCGGAACAGTCGTTATATCCCTTCTCCATGCTATACAATAAATATCTATCCAGATATGCATCGGTTTCTTCGTATGCATGGGAATGTCGTAGGTTTCAATAATACTTCGGTCAAGCCACCACTGTGTCTCCTTATTACAGAGTGGTCCAGATATCGCCACATTTATTATCCTGTTACCTGAAAACCCAAGCATAATGGCCCAACCAGTCACAGGGATGTTTCAATGAAAAACCAAACAAAACGCCCGAAGCCACGACATGGAGCTAGCATACCTGCACCCGACAAAACTTCCAAACGTGATCACAGTGCTGTTTCACTGGAAAACCAAACCAGTCACAGTATAATGACATCAGATATGACTCGCCCCACAGTTAAAGTACATCTTTGGTACCAGACTGGACTTCCCAGGTGGTCACTGTATCACTGTATACCGACACCATATAAGATTTGTAACACCGTCTGAACCAAATGCCGTCTCGGAGGCCTAAGTGTGAAGTATCAGGATTCGAATGTTTTATGAGAGCCTGAAGAGTGCCTGAACCCGGGTCTTGTGCTTTCCGGATGGATGGTCAGCTGACTTCTACTGCATCGCGAAAACGCCCACAACTGAGAAATCCAACATATCGCAGCCTAAAGAGGCCTTTACATTGTGGAGATTTGTCTATTTGTCTAGTGTCTCAACGACTCGGATAAATTCACATCTTAAGCTCAAATTTTACCACGCTTTATTGCTTGGGGCCCACCAGCTGATGTGAGTACCACGCCAAGAGACAATGAGGCCTGGCACCGCGAAGATGAGGGAGAAAAGTAAAGCATGTCAGATTGCTAACACATCTTATAGGTAGATCGCAGACTACCCAACGCAACTCAAAACCCAACAAAGTCTGACAAACGATTTTAATTTACACAATAAGGCAATGCTATAATACATTTATCATCGATGAAGTGCATATACAAATATGTTCTTGTTTAAGATTTATAGGAAATCCACATAACAGAGCTAATGTACGCATACTGGTGGCAGGTGTAAAAGAACAACTTATTGGGCAAACAATATAAGAGACACCAAAGTAAGAGGCTGGTTCTAAAAAGAGCGATAGCAATTCAAATTGGACAGATCGCCCATAACCACGACTACAATAGCGTTGCCTCTCAGTTTTTCCATGGCAATAGTACAGGCAACTTCAGGGCGGTATAACTATAGTTTTCACCAGTGAATATTAAACAAACTTATTGGTATGCAGATAATGCAAAAAAAAAAACAACAAAAAAAAAAAAACTCCACAGGAAATAAATATTAACATAAGTGTGTTAATGTTAAATAGACATGACAACCAGTTGTTAAGATACCGTAGATGATCAATCCTTATTTTCCTGCCTCTGGAATTTACTGCCCTAAAAATTCGCCCAAAGTGTATTCGTACATGTCATAAAATGTATCTTTTGGCGCTAGAATTTTTTATTATTCTATCCTCCAGTACAAACAAATCTTTAAAACTCTATTTGCAATATAAACAGAACAAAGAGAGTCTGATGAAAACATGAGTAAATTCGTCACGGGTGAAATGTTAGGTCACGTAGTGTACTTGCCAAAATGCACATCTTCCGGGTGTGTACTTCTTAGATTTACACATTATAATATCTTATATCTGGAATTACATACATGTAGGTAATTATAATGCATATGCTAAGCCAAGCAAAGGGGAGATAATCTTCGAAAGCTATACAAGACCCACGACAATGCTGATAACCCCTGGACAACTGTTGGAGAGATGCCACAAACCTACGTATCTCAACTTCGCGTGTCCCAAAACAGCATACTATAGCACTTTCCCAGAAGACAAATGTTGACGTCTTTCAATTCAGATCAATGAGAACAAAAATGCCCACATGTTGCTGATGTGATGGAAGACATTTCACAACAAAACGAAGCGTGATCTTATCAAAATAGGCAGGTAATTCTGATTTATTATTAGATAGATCTATAAGAAGATTTACCCAATGTCTCACAATATCAGTCCAAAAGGAGCTGGGAATAGATGGACTTCTAGGCCAAATGTTAACCGTAAAAAGTCTTTCTTTCAGTTCTTTTCCGAATACATAATTTAGATATCTCATTGATTCATGCTATATAGTACACATTCCCTAAACCATTATACAGGACACATGCAAAATGAATAAAAAATGTTTTGTTCAGAATCCAGCCTACCTCTCCACTGATTGGTTAGTTGAACCCCCATGTACATTAAAAAAAAAAAAAAACAAAAAAAAAAGAGAAAAAAAAACAAACTATTTAAAGCGTAAAAAACAAACAAACTATTTAAAGTGTAAATTATATATGTGACTGAACTTGAATATCCAGCCATTTCTTGCAAACTTCCTTCAATGCAATGCAACTGGTGGGTATGTGATTCGATTTTTTTACAGCCGATTATGCATAATCAAACCAAGTCCACTAAATGAATGAATAGTTTTTACATCTTGGGCTTCAAATAGCATTATTTGGGCTAGGAAACTTTGTCTAAATTCATCAAAGAACTCCATTATACAATAACTAAGCTAAAGTCTGAGAAATTCTGTTCATCCTACAGTTAACATTGTTGTAAACCGACATGTACACAGTAATCCCACTCACATGGATTCTACGATGTGCACCAATTTGCACGTATCTGCATCAGTTACCTTCACCTGGGATTATGATAGATGTCTGTCTTCATCCTAGGCCGCACACAATTAATCACTGGACATTCTTTCATTGAACTCAGAAAATGTACACAACAATGGGCTCTTTTTTTTTTTTTTTTTAAAACGGAACAAAACTGTCAGCGTAATCTTTTCTTGGATGAATTTTTACATTAATCTTACACAGATGAGCAACAGTTGGCTTTATCTAACAAAAATGAACAACTGTTGGCATTATCTTCAATAAATAACCTGTCAGCTTTATTACACAAATGAGCTGTTAGCTTTATCTTATGCACATGAACAAATGTTGGCTTTGTATTCCACAGAATAAATTTGAGCTTTATCTCACACAGTTGAACAACTATTGGCTCTAGCAGAGAGACGAACACTCACTGGTTCTCTCTTACAAAGGTGAACAACTCTTAGCAGTATCTCAGGCAGATAAATGATGATTGGTGTTGTCTTTATACACAGATGAAAAAAAAGCTATTAAACACTCTGCATATTGAAGTTATTTCATTCACAACTAAAAATTTGCATTACGCTGGAAATAAGATTTCCATGTTTCCTAAGCAGCACACTATCCTTGGCCACCAGTATACTGTGTTTGTAGTCCTAAATTTGTACCTACACACAGGGGAGGTAATCCATCACTGTAAACCTTCCTCCGTAAACACTGATGCTGACACAGGAATGGAGAACAAAGATAGTTCTACTCGCTGTGAGAAGAACAGAGCAAGTACTAATAACACTCATTTACATGCATATCCACTTAAGGAAAGAGTATAGAGATATTTACACAGCTGTCATTGTGATGATTGTTTATCAACTTTTTTTTTTTGTTTCACCTGAATGTTGGAAAAAATGTTATGACGATACTACTTTCCCTGTGTCTTCCTTCCCCTTGTACTTGGCCTTCCCATACGAAAAGGGCAAATATCTGTATTTTATCATGTGCTGCAAGTAGAAAAAATGTAGCAAAATTAAATTTCCAAGCAAACTATCAATATAAATGGTGAGGTTAATAAATGAATAATCATGATTAGAGATCATAAAAGACAGGTGTGAGGTCCTCTCAAATGAACTTATAAAACCTTTTTCAAAAGTCTGAAGTAGCTCTGAGCCAGAAAACTCATTCATAACATTGTTACAAATAAATTTATTTATTTCATTGGTGCTTTACACCATGCTGAAGAATATTTCACTGAGCCCATGGGAAACCCATGGTCCTCTGCAGGTTTCTAACAGACCTTCCCACATACAGCCGGAGGGAAACCCAGCATGAGCTGGACTTGAACTCACAGCTACCGCACCGGTGAGAGGTTCATGGGTTATTGCGCCGCCCTGGTGTGCTGATCACCTAGGCCACAACGACCCCATATCATAAAATACACATCCTTTTACTATTGTAAGGCAGAATTAAGCAATATGTTAGCACACTCATCCATTAATTCCAATCTTAAGTCCAACATCACATGGTTTGCATGCTTTGCCAACAGACATAAGAAAGCAACAGTAGACTCCCTATATGACCAGACAAGCCAGAACACTGAATACTTCATCATTCTAAATACAGCAGTTCTAAAAGAAGACTCACCCTAATCTGCCTCTTCATTGTGATGGTGAATAATATGATGAAGTACATGACCAGGATGGGCCAGAACACAGGAACATTGAATACTTCATCATTCTAAATACAGCAGTACTAAAAGAAGACTCACCCTAATCTGCTTCTTCATTTTGATGGTGAATAATATGATGAAGTACATGACCAGAATGGGCCAGAACACAGGAACACTGAATACTTCATCATTCTAAATACAGCAGTTCTAAAAGAAGACTTACCCTAATCTGCCTCTTCATTGTGATGGTGAATAATATGATGAAGTACACGACCAGGATGGGCCAGAACACAGGAACATTGAATACTTCATCATTCTAAATACAGCAGTTCTAAAAGAAGACTCACCCTAATCTGCCTCTTCACTGTGATGGTGAATAATATGATGAAGTACATGACCAGGATGGGCCAGAACACAGGAACATTGAATACTTCATCATTCTAAATACAGCAGTTCTAAAAGAAGACTCACCCTAATCTGCCTCTTCATTGTGATGGTGAATAATATGATGAAGTACATGACCAGGATGGGCCAGAACACAGGAACATTGAATACTTCATCATTCTAAATACAGCAGTTCTAAAAAAAGACTCACCCTAATCTGCCTCTTCATTGTGATGGTGAATAATATGATGAAGTACATGACCAAAATGGGCCAGAACACAGGAACACTGAATACTTCATCATTCTAAATACAGCAGTTCTAAAAGAAGACTCACCCTAATCTGCCTCTTCACTGTGATGGTGAATAATATGATGAAGTACATGACCAGAATGGGCCAGAACACAGGAACACTGAATACTTCATCATTCTAAATACAGCAGTTCTAAAAGAAGACTCACCCTAATCTGCCTCTTCATTGTGATGGTGAATAATATGATGAAGTACATGACCAGGATGGGCCAGAACACAGGAACACTGAATACTTCATCATTCTAAATACAGCAGTTCTAAAAGAAGACTCACCCTAATCTGCCTCTTCATTGTGATGGTGAATAATATGATGAAGTACATGACCAGGATGGGCCAGAACACAGGAACATTGAATACTTCATCATTCTAAATACAGCAGTTCTAAAAGAAGACTCACCCTAATCTGCCTCTTCATTTTGATGGTGAATAATATGATGAAGTACATGACGAGAATGGGCCAGAACACAGGAACATTGAATACTTCATCATTCTAAATACAGCAGTTCTAAAAGAAGACTTACCCTAATCTGCCTCTTCATTGTGATGGTGAATAATATGATGAAGTACATGACCAGGATGGGCCAGAACACAGGAAAATTGAATACTTCATCATTCTAAATACAGCAGTTCTAAAAAAAGACTCACCCTAATCTGCCTCTTCATTGTGATGGTGAATAATATGATGAAGTACATGACCAGGATGGGCCAGAACACAGGAACATTGAATACTTCATCATTCTAAATACAGCAGTTCTAAAAGAAGACTCACCCTAATCTGCCTCTTCATTTTGATGGTGAATAATATGATGAAGTACATGACGAGAATGGGCCAGAACACAGGAACATTGAATACTTCATCATTCTAAATACAGCAGTTCTAAAAGAAGACTCACCCTAATCTGCCTCTTCATTGTGATGGTGAATAATATGATGAAGTACATGACCAGGATGGGCCAGAACACAGGAACACTGAATACTTCATCATTCTAAATACAGCAGTTCTAAAAGAAGACTCACCCTAATCTGCCTCTTCATTGTGATGGTGAATAATATGATGAAGTACATGACCAAAATGGGCCAGAACACAGGAACACTGAATACTTCATCATTCTAAATACAGCAGTTCTAAAAGAAGACTTACCCTAATCTGCCTCTTCACTGTGATGGTGAACAATATGATGAAGTACATGACCAGAATGGGCCAGAACACAGGAACATTGAATACTTCATCATTCTAAATACAGCAGTTCTAAAAAAAGACTCACCCTAATCTGCCTCTTCATTGTGATGGTGAATAATATGATGAAGTACATGACCAGGATGGGCCAGAACACAGGAACATTGAATACTTCATCATTCTAAATACAGCAGTTCTAAAAGAAGACTCACCCTAATCTGCCTCTTCATTTTGATGGTGAATAATATGATGAAGTACATGACCAAAATGGGCCAGAACACAGGAACACTGAATACTTCATCATTCTAAATACAGCAGTTCTAAAAGAAGACTCACCCTAATCTGCCTCTTCACTGTGATGGTGAATAATATGATGAAGTACATGACCAGGATGGGCCAGAACACAGGAACATTGAATACTTCATCATTCTAAATACAGCAGTTCTAAAAGAAGACTCACCCTAATCTGCCTCTTCATTGTGATGGTGAATAATATGATGAAGTACATGACCAGGATGGGCCAGAACACAGGAACATTGAATACTTCATCATTCTAAATACAGCAGTACTAAAAGAAGACTTACCCTAATCTGCCTCTTCATTGTGATGGTGAATAATATGATGAAGTACATGACCAAAATGGGCCAGAACACAGGAACACTGAATACTTCATCATTCTAAATACAGCAGTTCTAAAAGAAGACTTACCCTAATCTGCCTCTTCATTGTGATGGTGAACAATATGATGAAGTACATGACCAGAATGGGCCAGAACACAGGAACATTGAATACTTCATCATTCTAAATACAGCAGTTCTAAAGGATGACTCACCCTAATCTGCCTCTTCATTGTGATGGTGAATAATATGATGAAGTACATGACCAGGATGGGCCAGAACACAGGAACACTGAATACTTCATCATTCTAAATACAGCAGTTCTAAAGGAAGACTCACCCTAATCTGCCTCTTCATTGTGATGGTGAATAATATGATGAAGTACATGACCAGGATGGGCCAGAACACAGGAACATTGAATACTTCATCATTCTAAATACAGCAGTACTAAAAGAAGACTCACCCTAATCTGCCTCTTCATTGTGATGGTGAATAATATGATGAAGTACATGACCAGGATGGGCCAGAACACAGGAACATTGAATACTTCATCATTCTAAATACAGCAGTTCTAAAAGAAGACTCACCCTAATCTGCCTCTTCATTTTGATGGTGAATAATATGATGAAGTACATGACGAGAATGGGCCAGAACACAGGAACATTGAATACTTCATCATTCTAAATACAGCAGTTCTAAAAGAAGACTCACCCTAATCTGCCTCTTCATTGTGATGGTGAATAATATGATGAAGTACATGACCAGGATGGGCCAGAACACAGGAACATTGAATACTTCATCATTCTAAATACAGCAGTTCTAAAAGAAGACTTACCCTAATCTGCCTCTTCATTGTGATGGTGAATAATATGATGAAGTACATGACCAGGATGGGCCAGAACACAGGAACATTGAATACTTCATCATTCTAAATACAGCAGTTCTACAGGAAGACTCACCCTAATCTGCCTCTTCATTGTGATGGTGAATAATACGATGAAGTACATGACCAGGATGGGCCAGAACACAGGAACATTGAATATTTCATCATTCTAAATACAGCAGTTCTAAAGGAAGACTCACCCTAATCTGCCTCTTCATTGTGATGGTGAATAATATGATGAAGTACATGACCAGGATGGGCCAGAACACAGGAACATTGAATACTTCAAAGAATGTGCATATAGTCGCTATGACAATGGCTTTTGATGCAGAGTACCTGAAACACAAAGACAATAAAGATAAATTGAAATTTTGTTGGAACTATATCAGCAGTACAAGTCTTGAAGTCAAAACCAGAAGACATCATGCGATATTCGGACTAATACTTATTTTTTTTGTCCAACATGTCCATGCCATGTGATGTCAGCTTAAAAGGAGGGGGAGTGGTGAAGAGAGCACCAAATCACCTCCTTAGTCACAGGTCAGCCACTTAATAGAGATGTACAAGTTCCACGAGTTATGTATTCCCCAAAGAGTTGTTCCCCTTTCTGAACAAGAATCTCACTATGTTTAAAGGAGAAGAATATTTAAATATCAATCAAATACCACTGAAAAGAGTATGTGTTTCCTCGCAGGTGCATGCCATAAAAAATTCTAATATGTACCTCAAGTTGATAAATTATAAATAAAGTCAGCGAAAACAGCTGCAGTTGGCAACTCCATTTTGCCCAACAACTAGTCCTGAAGTCTTCTGTGTTAGAAGAAGAATTGCCGTCGGAAACCTCCGAAGTGCAGTTAGTACATTTCCGGTAGAACTCTTTTTCCTAGAAGGTAGCGAACAGTACAGTTCGTTTTCGGCTTGACGATCAGGAAACCGGAACATTGGATGTAGGTTCAGAGTTTACATGAACAAGCCGGCAGTTTTAACCACTCTCATTGGCTGACAAGAAACTCACCCCCAGCATAAATTACAGAGTGTTAAAGATGGAGGATGTGATGGATTCAGTGATTTATGCCAGCTTTGCCATTTTCAGGCTTTACGTGTATGGCAATCAAAAACCACAAAATTATGCAGCAGGCACTACCAGATAGAAAAAAATGCGCTCATTTCACCCTAAAGTGTCATGTTTTTAAGTTTTCTTCTCCTTTAATATACCACAGAACTTTTAGAGATTAACATCAAGTACTTACCAGAATTTAAATTCAGGTAGACGCCGCATAAATGGTTTAAATTCCTCATTAGCTTTTGTTGGTAATGAAGGACCATCATCTGGAAACAAAGTAAACACAAAATATTTGGAGATACTGTAGAAGTGGGGAAAGAAGATGGTCACATAAACTATTCACATTAATGTCTCCTTAGGAAAATAGCCTAATATATACTTTTTTAGCATTTTTTTCAACCAAGTAAAGTGGTTTTAATATCAGACCCTCAGTAGTCTGTTATGGCCTTGATGGTATCAGTAATGTCACCTCCAAACTTTTGTCGCCACGATATGGCCGAAATATTGCCGATGTGGCGTTAAGCCATAATCATTCATTCATTCCGAACTTTTGGCTTAAAACAGTCCAACTCAAATCCAGTTTGGTGAATGCTTTCATAGGTCTAAGTGTAAATGCATTTTGAATGGTGAAATCCAGCAGTTTGTCTGTGTTGTGGCAAAAACCTGATGTGACCTGAAAAACTGGTCCCAATATGGTCAAAAAAGACCACCATGAAAGTTTCAAAGGCACTTAACAAGATTAAAAAAATTCTAAAAAACGTAAATCTAACTATTTTTGTGGACAGTGTTTGATGGTCTTTCATATGACATACTGTATTTCACCAGAAGCTGCGTATAATAAAAAGAATTTTCAGAAGACAAAAGGACTTCAAATAACATTTTTGTTGCCAATTAATTCAGTTTTCCTTATAGGAAATTAGTAAAACTTTATAAAAAAAAACTCATAAGTAGCACTATAAGGGGAATGAATCATTCAAACAAAATGTGTCATCTGAAAAATACTAAACTTTAGGTGAATTTTTTTCTTGGTGTTTTCTTTGTCTTTAATGGCAGAAGGATTGATACTATCTGAGGACGATATTTCTATGACAATACTACGCTTACAGGATACTACTTCAGCACATCAACACACTGCTTAACAACCTTCCCCTCAGATCATCTGAGCTATTAAGTGATTCACGTTTTGGAGAGCCTCTGTGCACCAGTATTGCAGATATTAAAGGGAGACAATGCTCAACACCATGCAAAGGGAGATTATTCGGCATTAAATTAGGTTTTATTTATTTATTTATTTATTCAACCAGTTATTTGTTTACTTCGGGCTTGTTTGGTGTTATATGACACATTTAAGATTACATCAAACAAGCTGAAGTTAATGATATGTGTGTATACTCCATGATATACAAATAATATGGGTGTGGGAAAACAGGCAAAACTAGCAAAATACACCTTTACAATAACCCTAAGACCATAAATCTGCTTGTAACAAACCAGTGACGTTCCTCGTTTGATTTATTGATATATTTGATTTGGTGATTTACTCCATACTCAAGAATATTACACTTCTATGACTGCGGCCAGCATTATGATGGGAGGAAACTGGACAGAGCCTGGGGGAAACCCACGACCATCTGCATGTTGCTGCCAGACCTTCCCAAATACGAGACATTCTTCATTCGGAGCTAGTGACTTGAGTGTACCATTATGTACACTTCGCCAGCTACAGTCTGCTGACGTAAACTTTGCTAGGAGAGAACCATTCCCAAACAATTTAGATGCTCCAGTCCCAACTTCTGCAATGATTAAATGAATTGACTCCACAAGATAACATTCTGTACAGAAAATTAAAACAGATGTCATTTGTTGGCTAAATTATATCTACTGTAATTCTTCAACCTTTTCGCATGTTTGTAAGGTGTTTATTCAAGCATGTTCTGAAGGCATTATTCTGTTTTGACTGATACAATTACATTTTTGTGAAGCATTGAAATTGGCAAATCCAAAAAATTTAGTTTTGTCTCCAAAATCTAACTAAAAATGTACGTAAATGGCACCGAAAGTTGCTCTTTCACATGAGAAAAAGTTGAGGAATTAGGGTAAAAGAAAGGTTAAAAAGATAAAATGATGTACCTGGATCCTCCAATAGAGCTGGATCTATCTGGGGTGTTAAAAATGCTATAAACAAATTTAACAGATAGATTCCCAAAGCATATGTCACTATATACCAGCCCTGAAACAAAAAAAAAAAATAATAACACTTTTTCTTAGCCCTACAATGATACAATGTTAACACAAGAGAAACTGATCAATTTTCACAGGATTTTCACATTTCAAATTTATGTTTAACATCGCTCACAACATGTACAACATCAAATGACAACAGTTTTTTTATGTGAAAATGCTAATCAGCCAACAGCTTTGACTACGGTACTTATTTAGTTGGTGTTCAACAATCAGATGTCAGGTACACGACTGGAGCAAACCAGATTACCTGAGACTTATCTTGGCATAAGGGAATACAACAACATTATGTCCCTCTTAATTTTATGATTACAGCTTCTGCTTTATGTGGAGCAGAGTTTAATCAGAACACATAAATTCCACAATGAAACAGTGTACATTCATGTGCATTGAAAGTCTACTTTAACTACCTGTAACCATTTCATTATTATGACACTACATGTATATTAAAGGATCTAATCGTTCAGCCAATCAGCATTGATTCTGCGTCCTTTCAAACAGGCAGACAAACCACGTCATCAGCTGGATTGGACCCTGCAAGATCATTGGTCCATGGCCTATCCCAATATCAAACTTTTTAATAATTCAAAATTGGCACTGGCAGTCAAGTGGTTACCTGTGCCCAGTAGACTCTGACAAAATACAAGACAAGGAGAATACAGCAGGTGACCCAGCGGGGCCCCGAGTGGGGAGTGGCCTTGTCCAGGGCATTCTGATGGAGCTGCAACAAAAATACAACCTCAGTGCACATGTACCCGACTCATGGGCATGATTTGTGATTTCTCTGACACTGTTCAATATTATTGGCTATGCATGGGTCGCTTTTTATGGCAGCCAATTAATGACCACTAATGCAAAATAAAGAACAACGTAGGTCACACCAATACAAATTTGCATGGGCAGAACAAATCTTTTTCCAATGTAGTTGGAGGGTATAAAACTAAAAATACAACTTAAATACATGTACCATCAAATTTGCAGGAATAATAGAGTACATATTTACAAATGTATTATTGCCCACACCCAAGATAAACAATGTTTTGCACTGCCATCAAATCTGCAAAAACCCATCAAACGCTAAATATGCTTTTTTTACCTCACTGATCCTCCTGTAGGCTTTGTAGAGCACGCTGGGCTGAGAGGCGATTGGCTCTGTGTCAGACATGGCCTCTGGTTTGTACGGCAAGCTTCAACACTACAACATTAAGATTGTGCCTGTAAATATACTGAGGAAAGTCTACTGGTAGTCATCTGGAGATCATGCCCTAAGACTCAGACATACAGCTAACGGAAGATAAAATGCCCCTTTTCAGGTTTAAAATAGGAAGTTATGACACCTCAGTGGCATCTACCTGATCTGTGATGTCACGGCTTTATATCACAATCAGCCTACTTACATTTACATAATCTACACTCTGGCAGTTTACCAATTTAAGAAAACTGCTACCAGAATTTCTACAGTTTTGCACTTTGTTACACTGTGCTAAGCCACTAATTGGAAGTTATCGCTGAATTTTCTCAATACGAAACAATAACTCTGTGCCTTTCTACCTATCTACAAATCAAATGGAACAGAGTTCTATTTTCATTTTACTATACACCATGCAAAACTGCAAGCATTTCCATGGACTTTTTTGAACACTGAGTACTAGAATGCAATGTACGTACAACTACCAAAAATGTTTGTGGATGAAGTCATTGCTTTTAGTGGGAGAAATTAACTGAAAACAGTGGACCAACACGGCAAATGTCAAAATGTTGAATAATGAGGGAGGTCATTTAGCTCGCTGAATTATTATGCTGAATGTTAGAATTTAAAAAATAGCGCAATGTGTCTATCTAAATGGACTACACTGAAGTCAAAGATATATATTTGCAATTATATGTGAACAAGGCTAGATGATTTTGTTAAATTCTACGAGCTGGCACAACAACCCACAATATAGATATGTAACATATACATTATATTAACTTCTCTCTAGGGCCAAAGGTATAGCGAGATCAGAAGTCAGTCATTTAAAGGAGAAGGAAACATAAAAACATGACACTATAGGCCGAAAAGAGCACATTTTATTCTATCTGGTGCTGTCTGCTAGATAATTTTGCGATTTTTCCTCTCCATACATGTCAAGTCTGAAAACGGCAAAGCTGGCATAAATCGCCGAGTCCATCTCGTCCTCCATCTTGAACACCCTGTAATCTATGCTGGGCGTGTGTTGCCTCTCACCCATGAGAGTCGTTAAAACTGCCAGCTTGTTCATATAAACTCGGAACCAATGTCTAACATTCCGGTTTCCTGATCATTAAGCAGGAAACGAACTGTACTGTTCGCTACCTTCTAAGAAGAGGAGTTCTACTGGAAATGTACGAACTGCACTTCGGAGGTTTCCGCCGGAAATTCTCCTCCCAACACAGAAGACTTCAGAACTAGTCATACTCTTTTCAATGGTATTTTTTTGTAGTTTAAATTTTCGTCTCCTTTAAAATCATGAATCTTTATCCGAAGTTGGGGCGTCGAACGTGATGCTAGTACACTGTAGCCCTGCAGTGTGCAGAAACAACTGTAGATGATGATGACAGACGGAAATTTGATCACCTGTTTTGATACAATTTAATAATCTCTCTGAGTCTCTCGAACGTCTACATTTGCTGTTAGACTTGCAATGATGCACGAATAATTTATACTTATGTCACAGGTGTACCCCATGCACTGTCACGACGTGTCGAGATAATTTTATCAGTTAACTAAAATAGTCACGGCTAAGTCCTATCGATTATGCCGTGTAAATGTAAAGCTATGAGCTTACGTTTGAGAAGCGATTAAAAGACCCTTTGGCAGGCAATAGAATCACTTTGAAAACAGCATATCACTTTCTGTGAGAGTCTAAGCCGACACAAGCACACTGACGGCAAGCGGATCTGTAAGCATAACACGCCGGTACACATTTTACGTCCTGCGCCGCAGGCCAATCACTCACCTCTTACTGTCACCACATTAAAGATGACTAAAAGTTTGGTCAGTCAAAGGGAAATGTGTAATTAAAGAGTTCTTGTAGCAAAATACTGCGTAGAATCATACACATGGATCACATCAACCAATTTGACGTGGCCTCACCATTAACCGGATGTGGTGTACGACGCCATCTGTTGGCGAATCCTATAGTAGCTTCAAATATACCAGTTTTTTCTTCTGACTTTGGGCTGATGTTTAATGAGTGACTATTGGTTCGGCACACGCAAATGTGTATATGTAACAGCCAAGAATCTATGGTAAATGTCACATTAATTCAGCAAAAATACTGATTCTACGCATTGTGTGCAAAGGGGGATAATGCCAAAGTAAAACACAGCAAAGTTATCCCCCCTAGTCTGCGGACTTGGACATGATACATTCGAGATCACATGTCAAATTGCGACGGCAACAGCATCAAGCTTTTAAACGGAGCGTGCTCTGGCGTTGGCCGAACAAAATTTTGCCAATCCTAACGTCAGAGCAATCTTGGACTAACGTCGATGTGGTTAGACCTCCTGTACAGTAGTACATTTTTCCTTATATATCTTCATGAATAATATGGCAAACGTTTTCTTTAGGAATACCGGGGTATGAACAGATTCGGTCTCCAATGGATAGAGCGCCAGCCTCGAACTCGGGAGACCCGGGATCAGACACAGGTCGGGTCATACCGAAGACTTTGAAAATGGTACTTGTACTGCCTCTGCTGCCGGGCGATCAGCACTGAGAGGTTAGTCTGGAAACAGGACTTATTGGCCCTGTGTCAGTAGGCCTATAATGTGACTGTGTAGAGTGTCATGTCTGGTGTCTTCGGCATGATAGTTCTGTGGCGGCAGCACTTTGGCGGCATGGACTCGATCTGATACAAGCAGTATATGTACAGACACCTATTGACCTTTTGGTCGAAATATGACTGAAAAAATTGTCAAGTACCGGTACGACGTAAAACCCTAAGCTTACATGCATACATTCTTACCGGTATATTAGGGATATGGGAATTAGCCTTACCGTGGGGCCCACACGAAGGGACTGGTACCAACAATAAGTTAAACGTTAATGAAAAAAATGAATCAGTGGCACCATGTGTGTTCGTATAGGCCCATAAATAATAGATGTAGTAAATGTCAATAGGCACAGAACTGTTTTAAAACATCTGGAGGAAAAAAATGCCGTGCCAACTGCCCTGGCCCATTTGACAGGAGTGTACTTGTTCTTACTGCAGGCAGTAATGCCTGTACCGCTGTGGATTTCACGTCTTCGTTGAAGATCACTTGTTTTCAACCAATACGGTGTCCATACATGTATCTGAACATCAGGTGTGGGGAAGTTCGTCAGTATATAACTTGCCAAAGATCGGTGGTTTTCCCCAGGAACTTCGATTTCCTCCACCCCAAAAACGTACCGCCATTGTACATATACATAGTCCTATGTGAAAAACTGTGAGTATGAATAGAGAGGTAGGTTACAGAATATGGAGAAAATCCAGAGTAGCGACGACAGTCTGATAGCTGGCAAATGTTACATGTTCCGGTTCGTAACCGGTGAAATATAACCTCTTGTAAATTTACCTCAGTCATTGTTTTATTCTAACGGTTCATGTAAATATATTTATTTATTTATTTATTTGATTAGTGTTTTACGCCGTACTTAAGAATAGTTTACTTTTTCACGGCAACCATCATTATGGTGTGAGGAAACCGAGCAGAGCCCGGGAGAAACCCACGACCATCCGCAGGCTGCTAGCAGACCTTGCCACCTATGGTCGGAGAGGAAGCTAGCATGAGTTGGACTTGAACACACAGCGACCGTATTGGTGGGAAGCTGCTGGGTGCGCGGTGCTGGTGTGCTAACACCCTCGGCCATAGAAGCCACCTTGTAAATGTAGGAATGGTAGCAAATTGCACGCACCCCATAGCACCACGGAGGCCTATAGTATTAAACCAAAATCAAATAAATAAATAAATAAGATAAATATTCTCGAATACATTGTTAAATCCCAGTCAAATAATATTTTATTATTATTTATTAATACTGTTGTTAGCGTGGTTAATGTGTTAGTATAGTACATTTCCCCAGGAGCCACTCACCAGTGCGGTCGCTGTGAATTCAAGTCCAGCTCATCCTTGCTTCACGTACGTGGGAAGGTCCTCCAGCAACCCGCGGATGGTCGTGGGTTTCCTCAGGGCTCTACCCGGTTTCCTCCCACCATAAAGCCGGTCGCTGTCATACATGCCTATTAAATAAAATATCCTTGAGTATGGCGTAAAACTCCAATCATATAATAAATAAATTTTATCCTGTGTTGCAAATCGGTTTTTTGGACGTTCTTCTGGAAGAGAGATATAAAAATTACGAAAGTCTCAAAGGCAGTCGTGGAGTGGGCCTACATACGGCCTGTCGGCAGTATTTTAAACTTTTATGGGGCTATAGTCTATAGGCCGCCTTGGGTTCAATGTAAGCAGTCATGGGGTCATCAGGAGGCAATTAAGGGCCTTTTCTTGGGAGTCACAAGGCGGTCATGGAGATTAGCTGCTGTGAGTAGGCCCTGTACAGGCGGCCATTGAGTGTTAATATACCAGCTGGCGGCTATGGAGTCTATCGGGTCTATAAGTGACCATGGGGTATATGTTTGACCATAAAGTATATAGGTGAACATGAAGTCAATTGGTGGCCAGGGGGTCTATAAGTGACCATTGGGTCTATAGGTGACCATGGAGTATATAGGTGACCATGTAATTTACTGGTGGCCATGGGGTCTGTATAGGTGAACATGGAGTATATAGATGACCATGGCCTAATTAGGTCATTATGGGGTTTATTGGTGGTCAAGATGGCCATGACCATGGTGACCATGATGTCTATTGGTGGCCGTGGGGTCTATAGGCGACCATGGAGTATATACGTGACCATTTCGTCTGTGACCAAGGGACCTATGTGTGGCCTCTCCGGTCGTAGGTGGGAAGGTATTCCAGTGAAATATTCTTGAGTTTGGCGTAAAACACCAATCACATAAATAAATAAATAACGGACACACGAGGTGCAGCTTCAAACCCCCTCCTAGACAGCGAATTTGTAGTTTATCCCGCGGCCTTCACTGTATGGGTGGTCTGGGTGACAAAAGGCGGACAACAATGTCCGTGTGACCGTTTGGGTGAAAATTTTATAGAATGCGGCTATAAAACTAGAAGTCGGACATGCCATGTGACATCACCTTCGTCCGCCAGTCCTGAAGGACAATGCCACTGAAGTATACCGGCGAACATCCTAACCCAGATTCTCCCACCAGTTCTTTTATCTAGATCGTTAGATTGATCTGCATATTACATATGGTCACCTTGACTATATAGGTTTTTTTTTTTTTTTGGCTGTATCAGTTTCATCGAGTCAACACCTGATTACCATATTGTCTATAGGATGGTGTTGTTTGTCGCAGGCCACTTCTTTTTATACCCACATTGTGCTGTCATGCCTACCTAATAAGTATACCTGACCAATTGTATGCAGGTGACATACAGGTTGTATATATTTATATCCAGGTCATCTATGTCTCCCGGAGGAGCATGTATGTCAGTTTATATCACGCTTCGTGCCACCTCTTCATAAAAAAGCCCTGTCTGTGACACAAAATAGATCCGATTCCCATACAGATTTGGTTCCACGCAGCGACCTGGCCCTAAGTTGGTTGTAGTTATCATAGCAACAAATGTTAAAGAGAAATATTACAATCAACTACAGTGTACGAATTATTTACCTACAACTGCCTTGTTCTAGATCAGGTGATTAAATCGCTATCAGGGACTTTGACAAACGAGGTCGCGTGTTTAAATCGCTATCAGGGACTTTGACAAACGAGGTCGCGTGTTCGAATCAGGCTATGGCTCTTTCGGCTGTGGCTTTTAGTCAAAAAGTTGACTGGACACCTGGTGAAGGTCGGTGATTTACACCAGACACTCAGCTTTCCAACGACAATAAAACTGACCGCATACTTTCATATAAGTGTAACGTCTTGAGCGCGGCGTTAGAATAGCAGAGATGATATATATCTATTTATTTATTTATTTGATTGGTGTTTTACGCCGTACTCAAGAATGTTTCACTTATACGACGGCGGCCAGCATTATGGTGGGAGGAAACCAGACAGAGCCCAGGGGAAACCCACGACCATCCGCAGGTTGTTGCAGACCTTTCCGCGTACGGTCGGAAAGGAAGCCAGCATGATGAGGACTTGAACTCAAAGCGACTTCATTCTAGTCACATACATAGCTTAGTAAGTCTGGGTGTGTTTCCATGCTATTTGCAATCAATTTGGCTAACGAAAGCTTTTTAAAACTGGAACAAGCCAAGTGGTAAAAATGTACTGATTTAAATTGACGTCATTGGTCATGAGATCAGAGTGACAGTTTGATCCAGTATAAAAAAGCGATCGTTAGCCAAATTGATTGAAGGTACCATCGAAACACACCAAGACTTACTAAGATGTATATGTTATCATATGGCACATGCAGATGTATTTTTAGCTATGAAAATTGATTTACTAGTATTTATTTACTTAATTGCTGTTAAGTTTTATATCTGCTCAAGAATGTTTTACCGATACGATGGTGGTGATTTTCTTGAATAGGGGAAACCGGATTGTCCGGGGTATATATACAACCGACTTTGGACAACATTCCAACAAACTTTCGCACATGTGACGTACAGATATGCACATATGGCTGGAAGGTAAGTGGTCTTCAACAAACGCTAGACTGTGCAAAGACCATGAACGATTGTTGTCGACTGCTATATTGCCACCAAGACCTGAAGTATAGTGCACGAGTTATTTATTATTTCATTGGTGTTTACAGCGTACAAAATTAAGAATATTTCATTATTATGAAAAATTATGGTGGAAGGAAAGCGGGCAGAGGCCAAGGGAAACTCACGACCATCCACAGGTTTTGACAGGCCTTTCCACGTACGACCGGAGATGAAGAGAGCATGGCCTAGACTTGAACTCACAGCGACCACATTGGTGAGAGCCTCCTGAGTTATTGCTCCGCTCTGGCACGCTAACCACTCGGCCAGGAAGGCCCCCACGAATAGTCTATAAATGCCCTGTCCAAGGTTCGGAAATCAGCTCATATAGATTTACTCTGGATGAAATGATGTTATTCATCTTCACATAGTACATAATTGTATTTAAACAGTTGCTAACATAAATTTACCATCCATAATGGAGTGAAGAATGATGAATTTGTCGATTAAAAGCAGCCGTATGAAGAACTTTAATAGATTTTTGATCTACGAAAAGCGAATTAACCTTGGACAAACTTTTTTGGCTTGCGATTAACATAAGTTGTTTCATTCATAGCTGGTTTATCTATTGAGAGCTGTTTCATTTTTGCAACATAATAAAAAGCGGGATTATACTTTAGAAAAAGATATTCTAAAGAACCGACGTATAGCAGTACACTGTCTATGCATATTTTAGCATGTTAACCAATGAGGTCGCGCGTACGAATTCAGCTCTCTGGATTCAGGTAACAAGTTGGCTTTAAAATCGATGTTTCGCTCCGGGCGTTCTAGCGGGTTATCTCCAGTCACACATAAACCTGAATATAAGCCGTCATAGCTTATAGTGGTAGCTTGCCCACGACAATAAACCCATCAAATTTATTTATTTATTTATTTGATTGGTGTTTTACGCCGTACTCAAGAATATTTCACTTATACGACGGCGGCCAGCATTATGGTGGGAGGATACCGGGCATAAACCCATCAAATAAATAAATACATAAATGAATACAAAAATAATGTTTTGATTGTTGTTTTACTACATACTCGAGAATGTAAATAAATATAAAAAAATGTTCTATCCTGTATCCAGTAGGTGCACATACACATCCATTCAGGGATTTTTGATTGACTTGCCAGAACGACTTAAAACGTGTAGAAAATGGCATATGGCCAGAAAATATGGCGATCCAAAATTGTCCGATATAGTCATGTACTCTAAAAAATGCGTATACTGGAGCCTCAGCCACGACGTGGTAAGTTGCATGGTAAAGGTCGCATAATATCTCCACCGTGAGAATGGCGAACGACTGTATTTATTTATTTTGTTCATTTTTGTTTAACACCTTACTCAAGAATTTTTCACTAATATACGCGAATGAATGAATTTGAATGTTTATAGCTTAACGCTACATCGGCAATATTTCAACCACATCATGTAACGCATCGCAACAGTTAAATCCATGTGCGATGTGAAAGGAAACCAGAGCGTGGGGTGTTTGAACTAATAGGCCTATAGCAGAAAATAGCCACTCTGTTGTAACTCACAAATGCCTCCGTGCTAGTGTGTACACGCGTCCCTGCTTTACTGTGCCGTCTGTGCATAATATGCGTATAAAACTGAAAAAAGCTTTTTTTATGGTGGTCGAGACAAGTAGCATACACTTGTATTGCGTATTGCAATATCATGCGCTACAACAACAGCGGCTTCATGTGGGATCAGAATCGTCATGGAGAGATCGAGAGAGAATTACACAGTCACCTCATCACCCAGAGAGAGGAAGAATGTGTTCACAGTTCATGGACCTGGAGTTGATTTGCTGTTACATAGCTGTGCGGTAAGATTGTGGCTGACCTCCATGTGCACCTCGGATTTTACCAGTAGTTTGTGACGTAAACCGGACGAGTTCTTTCCAAGCCGCGCAAGAGAACGTGGAGTGGAAGTGTTTTTGCACGCGGCACTCATCGTAACCTCTTGTTGCAAATGATGAGCTGTGAACTCTGAACTCTACAGGGTCAACTGTCTTTGGTTGAGTTGGATTATAATAAAAACAGGAAAGAATATCACACACATCTCAAAACTTCAGCAGTGGGTAACTCGGAGGCTATACAGTAACAGTTGTGTCGCTGTGAAAAGACGTAATCAGTGAATTGCTATCCCGAAAACAGGTAAGCGTCATTAACTATATATCTATAACTTTGAACTGCACAGCAGTATTATTGTGCATGTTCGTACCTCTGTACATATATTTTTTATTTGCTGAAATTAACTAAAGTTATACTAAAATGACTGAATTTTCTCCTCAGTGTGTCTATATGTTATCCGACTTAAATTAATTTGTGGTATTGCATTGTATTAGTGATTGACGACCTACTCAAAACTGTCAAATATAATTAAGCAATCTTTTATTCATAAATTCAGATAAAGTTTTCACATTTCATATATGCTAGCTTAACATAACAGGTATTCGTGTGTATACCTACCATTTGGTGTATATGCTAGCTCGCCATATAGCCTAACAGATCTTCGTGTAGACCTACCTCGTCGTAGCAGATATTCGTATTGACCGACATTCCATGTATACGCCATCTCATCGAAACAGGTGTTCTTGTAGATCTATCGTTTCGTGTATGTGAGCTCATGGTAACATATATTCATGTACACCTACCGATCCGTGCATATGCTACCTCATCGTAGCAGATATTCATGTAGACCTACCTTTCCGTGTATGCCAGCTCATCGTAGCAGATATTCATGTAGACCTACCTTTCCGTGTATGCCAGCTCATCGTCACAGACATTCCTGTATACACATACATGCACAACTCCGTGTATCACTGCCTATAACAGATTTACTGGCTAACGGACCGACTGACGAACATACTCACGGACTAACACTGGCTAACAGACCAGACTCACTGACTAACAGACGCACTGGCTAACATACTCACTGGCTAACAGACTCACCGACCAATAGGCTCACTGGCTAACGGGCTCACAGGCTAACAGACCAGACTCAGTGGCTAACAGAATCACTGGCTAACAGAATCACTGACTAACGGGCTCACCGGCTAACAGACCAAACTCAGTGTCATACAGACTCACGGGCTAACAAATTCGCTGGGTAACAGTCTCTGACTGGTCTCGTGATAACTGGACTCTTTACCTAACAGACTAGCAAGCTGACCTACGTGTAACTTGCCTTAATGTTTAACAGCTTCTTTCCATTTGTTGCCACACAAATGGTCGTTATCCGATGAGTTAACACATACTCGGAATGGTAGGTAAGTCTATTACTATGAGCTGGTATATATGGAACGGTTGGTCTACAGAAAATCTGTAGCAATAAGTTAGCGTATACGCGGAATGGTAGATCTCCACGAGTATCTATTACGATGAGCTAGTATACACGAAATGCTAGATCTCCACGAGTATCTGTTATGATGAGCTCGCACACACACGGGATGGTAGATCTCCAAGAATATCTGTTACGCTGAGCTCGCACATACACGGAATGGTAGATCTCCATGAATATCTGTTACATTGAGCTCGCACATACACGGAATGGTAGATCTCCACGAATATCTGTTACACTGAGCTCGCACAAACACGGAATGGTAGATCTCCACGAATATCTGTTACGATGAGCTCGCACACACACGGAATGGTAAGTCTCTACGAATACATCTATTACGACGAGCTTTCACATGCACGGAATGGTAAGTCTCTACGAATACATCTATTACGACGAGCTTTCACATGCACGGAACACTAGGGCTATACGAATATCTGTTCCGATAAGCTGGCATACACGGGACCATTGGTCTACAAGAATAACTGTTACAATGAAAGTAGATCTGTATAATTATCTGTTACGACGAGGTAGGTCTACACGAATATCTGTTAGGCTATAAGATGAGTTAGCACAGACAGTGAGTCTGGTCTGCTAGCTAATGAGTCTGGTTCGTTAGACAGTGAGTCTTTTAACCAGTATTTGGTTTATTTATTCGATTGGTGTTTTACGCTGTACTCAAGAACATTTCATTTATACAGTGGCGGACTTCGTTATGGTGGGAGGAAACCGGGCAGAGCCCGGAGCAAACCCACGACCACGTTAGCCGGTAAGACAAGTCTCTGAATCTGTCAATTTTCCTTAATTTCCAGATGATGTCGTTACCTTGCGTTGTCGTGCTGGTGCTTGCTGGTGTCGGGCATGCGACTTCTGAGTCACGTAGATACATAGATTTGACCCACGATCTGGACAAGGATGCTGTCTTCTGGCCTGGTGTTCCCTCACTGAATCTAACCAACCTCCAGAAGGGCAGGATGCCTGGAGGGTTCTGGTAAGATATCTTCTCCTCAAGATTCTTCACCGGGTTTATACGTGAAGTGTCAGAAACTGAAAAGTTTGTTAACAGAATTCTGTCTTACCGAGTATACAGTATACAGAGTCACAAAGCAAAAAGGGAATCCGAAAAAAAAAACCCCTCTTGGATGTACACTAATTATATTCTGCCCATTGATGTATGGCGACAAACATTCAGATGTATGGCGACAAACATTCAGATGTATGGCGACAAACATTCAGATGTATGGCGACAAACATTCAGATGTATGGCGACAAACATTCAGATGTATGGCGACAAACATTCAGATGTATGGCGACAAACATTCAGTCGAGCCTCGCCATCTTGAATGTGACGAAAGCGGCATTCACGCCTCTCGTTCATCGGTGATGTTTGTCCGAATTTTTACAAATCGAACACTAACGCACATCTGGGCGGCTCGAGAAATTGTATCTTTACTTCGTGACCATCTTTGGCGTCAAACACGATTAGGATAAGCGTTAATTAGTCATGGACGAACTGGATACTGGTCACACCAGGCTGTCGAACCTTACTTAACGTTCTACGGCAACTCGGCAACACTCGCCGAGTTGCCAGTCAGCGTGGATTGTGGTTACCGTTAATAATTAACCGAGGTAGGCCCCCAAATACTTCAGGCAGAATAAGTAATTGGGTTAAATTTAGGAACTGATCAGGCACATCTAAGGACAAGAAATCTAGAGATAAAAATGCAAATGGGTAATGAAAGGAGTCATATGCTAAAAACAAAACAAATCTGGTAAGTCGTATTTGATACCTGTGCTGATCAGGCAGGCATACAGATCGATGCAGATATCTTTGATGAATGTATCGATTAGTCCCCTATATTATTCATTGATTTTATTGATGTTTTATGCCATATCCTCAAGATTCAAACTTACGGCGGTCATGTTGGTTAGATGCAGAGAAGAGGACATATCTTAGAACTAACTATCATACCTGCACCATAGGAACTTTACAAGCTTCCTGCGGTAAAGCCAAATCCCCACGTAGAAAGCCGGGTTCGAACCCGCGTCTACGATGGTGTTGGGATTGGCGTCTTCCGGCATACCTCACGCTGCTATAATATGTTGAACCACCTAAGTCATTGAATCCATCAACCAACTCTCAAAAAAAAATCCGTTAAATTTAACCGAAAGTCTGTTATTTAACTGATAATAGAATATATTCTGTTATTACAGCAGATTATTCTGTTAATTATAACACACATATTCTTTTAATTCAACATAACGATTCTTTAGACTGACTCAATATTAAGTTGAATATGACAGAATATTATGTTATAATAACAGAATACATGTACATTCTAGCATCACTCAAACAGACTTTCTGTTAAATTTTAATAACAGATTGAATTTTTTAGTGTATCAGTCATATAACCGATCACCAAGTCAGTCTCTCTTTCTGTCCGTTTTTCAGGCTGGAGTATAATGTGTTTAGCGTCGGGGAACATGGTGGCACACATATGGATGCTCCAGCTCACTTCTCAGAGAACGGCTGGCACACGTCAGACATCCCTTTACACCGTCTGATGGGCCCGGGGGTGGTCGTGGACATATCCGAGAGAGCCAAGAACAACCCAGACGCCCAGCTGACCGTCGAGGACTTGCAGAAATGGGAAGAGATGTATGGCAAAATTCCAAGCAACGCGTGGGTGTTATTGAATTCAGGCTGGACCAAGAAATGGAAAGACAGGGCGGCATTCTTCGGATCTGACAACACCGAAGATTCCTCAACTTTCCATTTTCCGTCGATCAGCGGCGATGCCGCTAGGTGGTTGTGGGAAAACCGACCGTACATCACAGGGGTTGGGCTAGACACGGCTTCGATAGATTCCGGACCGTCACGGGAGTATCCGGCCCATCGCGCTCTTCTTCCAAACAGGCGTATTGGACTCGAGAATGTCGCAAATCTTGACCAACTTCCGCCGGCTGGCGCCATGATCTACGCTATCCCGCTCAAACTGAAAGACGGAACTGGCGGTCCAATGAGATTGTTTGCGGTGGTCGGGGACGGAAGTTCCTGTGCAGCGGCCTTCAGACTTAATCTAATGTTTGTCGTCTCTCTTTATCTAGCTTACCTATTTCTACGTTAGTGGATTTTGTTTTCATTTTTTTATTCTTATTTTTTAAGTTTTTAAAATTTGTATGTTCATTTAACTTTGAAAGTACCAAGATACATCATGGCGTCCGGAGTTGTGAATATGGTCCACAGTTGCTATAGTAACCGTGAAACATCACAAAAACTACTCATTTAAGCTTATTATTTTCTTAAATGTTTTGTTTGTGTTCATGGCAAACTGGCTGGCGTTTCTATCTGCTGGAACCAGACGAAGCCAAGGTCAGTCGCGCTTGGTGACATTTGTATCGTGTATGTTGAATAAATTCTGAAATAAAATACCAACAACAAACAACTGGCCTAATTAGAATGTAAAGATTAGTGTAGGTTTCAAAGTTAGATTTAAACAAATTTGCATGAATGACACTGCTAATTTGAAAGAGTTTAGACCTAACTGAGAAGAATAATTGATTTAAACAAACATTAAGTTGTGGGTCTGAAGAAGCAACGGATACAGCAAATCTAATTCTAACTCTCCACATATTTAGCCCCTAGGTCTTGTACATTTCCATATGGTTCTTGCGCACATTATATATGTGATATATGTGATATGCCAACATATGTGTTAGAGATGCGATATAGCAAATGGCAGTGTTTTTATAACATAAAAAACCACATGGAGTACAGCGAGTGAAATCAGAGCAGCTACAGTTGTGTGATAGTTCTCAGACATTAGGTAAAGGCAATCGTTCCTATCATGATCGCGGCAGCATGTGTTTTAGAGAAGCATAGTAAGGACAGAGGCCTAAGATAACGGCAATCGGTCATGTCATGATCGCTGAGGCATGTGTTATAGAGAAGCAAAGCAAGGACAGAGGCCTAAGATAACGGCAATCGGTCATGTCATGATCGCTGAGGCATGTGTTATAGAGAAGCAAAGCAAGGACAGAGGCCTAAGATAACGGCAATCGTTCATGTCATGATCGCTGAGACATGTGTTATAGAGAAGCAAAGCAAGGACAGAGGCCTAAGATAACGGCAATCGGTCATGTCATGATCGCTGAGGCATGTGTTATAGAGAAGCAAAGCAAGTACAGAGGCCTAAGATAACGGCAATCGGTCATGTCATGATCGCTGAGGCATGTGTTATAGAGAAGCAAAGCAAGGACAGAGGCCTTAGATAACGGCAATCGTTCCTGTCATGATAGCTGAAGCATTTGTGCAATGCGATATAGCAATTAAAGTGATCTTATGTTAATGTGGCCAAGGTGATTTGGGTTGTCTTTATAGCTTTGTTCAAATGAATCCACCAATAATAAGGCAATGTACAGTGTTGGACCCTCGTCTTGGCTGTGGCTTGTGAATTGGTCGCGTGCAAGCTTGGCGGGGTAATCGACATAGTTATCGAGTCATATCGAATTGCCGTACACTTCTGAGCAATCTTCATTTAGGATAAATGTTTTGATTCCATGTGGCAAGAAACTGAAAATATAATACATTGTATGTCACAAACAAAGATAAAAAAAATCAGGATGTACATACGGTAAAGAAGACAATGTCTAGGCTTACCCTTAGTCTGAGCTTAGCTATGTGGTTAACTCTCCCGATTGCTCATTTTCAACAGTTATTTTATTGTTATCAAATGGACTGCAATATTACATTTATTGTACAAATATCAATGTCATTTTAAGATTACACAGACATTCAAATGTCTGTTAGAATTTCAGCACCGTTTTTTTTCTATTAAGACTGGCTTCACAAACGTGCGTGTCGAATTTTATAGGCATTTGGGATTGCAAAGTATTTGTACTAAAGCGAACATTCAGGACACCGCATGGACATTGAGGAACATGATCTACGCGTGTCTGAACATTGAGGGGATGTCTGCAGGCTCAAACATAGTGGTGATGGAACCAAAGAGCGTGACAGCAACCAACTTCCAGTCCAAGCCGTCGCACATTAACCAACTCGCATATTCCCACTCTATGCATGCTATCAACCATACTTATCGCCAAAAAAGAGCAAAGAAACCACATAAGTAAGGATCATTTCAAATTATTCAAACATCAGTGTATAATATCTGGTACATATTACAATCTCTTAAATAAGTGTGAAGAGACATTTGATGGTTATCCGGATGTCCATAAATACGCCTGGGAAAATAGCTTGCAGCTTTACATGTATTCATTTGATTTGTGTCTGACGACATCTTCAGCTGGTGCAAATGGCAAAAATTCAGTATTTCAAAAACAAATACCAGTATTTAGTACGGTGAAAACATACGCCCCTTGAGCTTAATTCCAGTACGTGACACCGTAAAGGGGAGAGGGCGGGTACATACCACATGACCAGCATTGCTCCTCTCGTCCCGTAAACAAACAAACCAGTGACTTGGCAGTTTTAGTTCACTTCTTATAATAAACAAAGAACAACCAGGAGTTGAGTGAGTGGTCATGTATAGATCCATCTGAGCGTATTAATGTCATAAAAGGTGACACACACGTATGTTTAAGTTGACGATAATGACATCTGTAAACAGGTCACTGTGGAACAGAACGCCTTCACACAAACACGCCTGTATAAACACTAGGCGAATGCACAAGTAGAACACTGTGCAATCTTTAAGCGATACCGCACATAGCGTGCCGATTTGCTTAACTAAGAAAGAAAGCATGCTGGTAATGATGTCATAATTGCTAAGACCAAACTCTCACGTACACACTAAGGTTACAGAGGTCCACATCATCAATCAACTACAGACAGGAAATAGGCTTTAGCCTTTTTGCACTTGCGCAAAACACAAATCCCTCCCGTAAATCTAAAAAAGAAAGCTTGAAACTCAAGACATTCACTTGTGCAAAACATAAAACTCTTCCATAAATCTAAAGCAAAAAGGCTTGATAAATATGCCATGCACTTACTCGATACAGAAATCTATCTCCAAAATCTCCTGCAAAACACACTAAACGTCAAAATGCGTTAAACACACTCTGATCGTTTTCTTCTTTAACACAGTTAAAATCGTATTGCGACTGAGCGTTGTCATTATAATCATGTCCGATATATTTTCTTATCAGGTTGTTGTTTGACGCCTGAATGTTGAAAACAGTGACATTTAGCATGTTACCGACCAACTTAAATACCTGCACTCCATATTGGTGTAAGAATTTTGAGTTGTGTTTAACTATGCGGACCCGTTGTTAGTTCAAGTCCAGCTCATGCTGGCTTCCTCTTTGGCCGTACGGTGGAAGGTCTGTCAACAACCTGCTGATAGTCGTGGGCTTTCCCCGGACTCGGCCCGGTTTCCTCCCACCAAAATCCTGGCCGCCGTCGTATAATATTCTTGAATACAGCGTAAAACACCAATCACAGATACAAATAAATACATAATTACGCGCACCGGCATATATAGGAGAACCGTCGACGGCTTACTGTTCATAAACGCCCCCGTGGAATCTAAAGATTCCTTGTCTAGGGTGGGGATTGAACCTGGACCTCGTGTCCCGGCACACCTTATACCACTGAGCCACGTACTTCTCCAGCTCTGCCTGGTTATTGCCAAACGTAATTTTCAACAGCAACACTTGAGGTGTTCCACATACACCTGGTGAGGTTGATGGGTTGCCTTTGACTTACCTATGTATCGTGAAAAAGTTATATTTATTTTTTTATTTATTTATATTTTACGCCGTACTGAAGAACATTACCCGTACATCACAGGGGCCAGAATTATGGTTGTGTGGCGTGTAGGTCTACATATTTGTACGTCACATGTGTGAAAGCCAGTTAGTAACTTGCCAAAGGTCGCTGATTAACCACGGCACTTAGGTTGCCTCCTCCCAAAAAACTGACCGCCATGGTATAAGTTAAAAAGTCCTTAAGTGTGGCGTTAATCCACATTCAAAGAGCCAAGAGTAAAACATCAGTACTATGCATGTGTGACAATGCCTTCTGCAAATACTACATAATATAGTCTTTGTTTCTCTTTGCTCGTCTTTTTTAGATAATTACATCCTGGAAGATGTGTCAATCGCCGGTGAAAAATCATTATACCACCTTTATAGTGTGATTTCATTATACCACCTCCGTTTAGTGTGATTTAGTGTTTACATAATTTCTGCATTGATACGCACAAGGTTAAGTAAATAAATAAAAAATAAACAACCGAATATGCAAGACGACTCACTAAGCCTGTATACATGTATTTACCACAGATTTTGCTTTGGAAGCAAGTTTGCTGAAAATATTTCATCCAGCAACATGCGTCATGGATTTCTCCCAGGGCTCTGGCCACCAAAATGCTTTCCGCCATCGTATAAGAGAAATATACTTGAGTAACTCTTATCGAACAAATAAATCAATCAATCAAAATATTTAATAGAATACCTGTATACGATGGATGTGGGATTAAGTGTGTTAGCACGTGAAAAAAAAGTGATCCACCTACATGTATAACAAACCATTCCACACAAAGCATTCTGACCTACAAAAAATGGCTTACATATGAATATTCATTTCTCAGTTTCAGCAAAATTAATATTGACACAGGTGTATCGAATGGCACCATATCACATTCTGTGCGTTAAGTTGCTCGTATCTTTTTGTGCAGACGTCTACATCTACATAGCAGACAAATGAATTTGGAAACAAGGATAGTTTGGTTAAACTCACTGTGAATTAGACGGGGGATATCGCGGCAAGTTGGAATCATGTATACCTGTTTACTCTTATCATTGTTACATATCAACTGAACAAACCACGTGATATAACGAACCCATGTAATACGGAGTTCGGATGTACCGGTACTGGATACGTTTTGGTTTATAAGCACATGCAAGTAGTAGTGGGATCACAATCAAAATGACCAAACACAGGTCAAGCAAAAGTATTGTGCAGAAGAGAAACAGGAATTGGTCTGACAAAGTCCTAATCATGACATAAGAGATTTAAAATCTTACGTTTGGGGTACTCCGTGGCTCTGTGGGTTAGCGAGCTGGCGCAGCGTAGTGACCCAGAAGCCTCTCACCAATGCGGTCGCTGTGAGTTCTAGTCCAGCTCATGCTGGCTTTCTCTCCGGCAGTATGTGAGAAGGTCTTTCAGCAACCTGCGGATGGTCGTGGGTTTCCCCCGGGCGGTGCCCGGTTTCCTCCCACTATAATACTGACCGTCGTCGTATTAGTGAAATATTCTTGAGTACGGCGTAAAACAACAATCAAATAAATAAATTCTTACGTTTGAACCGTGTATCAAGTTTTGAACACCTTATAAATTTTAAGTTACGACAAAACCAGTCACAGTTTGAACCTTTGGAGCTGTAACATTGGGCAAGAGCTGAAGTCTTAGAACTTTGGCCTACATTTTGATTATATATTGGAGAAGGCATTATAAAGCCATTGCTGGGAATTAGTGTTAAATCAAAAGATGTATGACTAATTATGAGGTAATAAGAAAA